>NW_028258403.1:10297500-10402500 GCF_053883595.1 Heterocephalus glaber | reverse complement strand
GGTTCCAGGATATCCCTTGTCAATCCTAAGTATGGTACTAGGCTAACATAGGATGTGGGGACTGCAGTTGATTCAGATTTGTAACAAGTAATGATTTAAGGTGGACACATCAGTCCAGATCTGTGAAGACTTTTGAACAATGAGACCTAGAATTGCCTCAAGAAAAATCACTAAAAGGAGTGCCATAGAAACTACTCTGTAGTGTCCCTGCTTTTTTTTTTTTCCAGAGAGAGTTTCATTATATCACTAAATTGCTGGGTCTGGGCTCAAACTTGCGATCCTTCTGCCTCAGCCTCTCAGAATGCTAGAATTAGGTGCTAGAACTAGAATTAGGTGTGCACCACCATGCCTAGCTAGAGACCATGATCTTGAATTAAGACTTGTTTTAAAGATTCAGATTTCATTTTCAATAGGGGAGACAAAAGAACTTTTCTTTACTTATTAAGAACCTTTACTAATGGAAACACTGTCTCTAAAATACAAAATATTTAGTGATTCTCTAGACCAAAAGTTCATGGATTTTATTCCATAAAGCTTATTGGTATAAAGAGGTTTTCATGAAAATTGAAAAACCCATGAGTAGACCTGAATGTGAATGATTCCTACTTTCCGAGTATAAACTCTGCTCAGGTAAGTATGTTTATATACAAGTGAAAATATTCCTCTTAGAAAACTGATCTTTTTTTTTTTTTTTTTTTTTTTTTTTTGGTATGGGGATCAAACTCAGGACCATGAACTTGGGAGGCAAGGCGGCTGTACCACTGAGCTAAATCCCCATCTCATTAGAGAACCAATCTTAAGTCATTCTTCTATTTAAATAAAATTATTCCCACCTTAGTGGTGAAATATGAGCTTTGAATTCCTGGCTCCTCTCTCTGCTTATTAGCTGTGAATTGGAGAAAAAATATTTAACTTACCTATACCTCAATTTCTCTAACTGTGAAAATGAGTTAATGAGAGTCACTATCTCAGCAAGATTGACTGAGGGGTAAATGAGTCAGCTTGTGTATAGTACCTGGTATATAATGCTCAAAAATCCTTTCTACAAGCTTTACAATGATGACCATCTTACTGACCTCACTTTTTTTTGATATATCCGCAAGATGAGCAAGACACTGAGTTAAAGAATCAGTTCTCTAGAGCCCCAAATTTCACAAAATCATGGGAATTACATAAGGTAGATAAACAAATTATTTAGCAAATTGGCCTGGCCACAGTCAAGATCTCTTGTAATACAATTTTAAAGGCTTTTCCAAGACCCTTTTTCATTAGTCCATCTGTTAAGGCTTTACTTATATCCCGTGAGCCAGCCTTGATAGTGGAGAATTTGCATCCATATAAAGCTCTGGATGTCCTGAACTGCAGGATGATGATCCACGCTGGCCTTTGACATATCATCATCATTATTGCAGCTGAGTCAATTGGTCAGTGATTCAGTCTTCAAAACAAATCAAATCACGCTGGGATTACTCTAGTAAATATTTCTTTTTGTGCTCCAAATAGCTTTCCTTCTTTCCTCCTTCCTTCCCTCCCTCCCTCTTTCCCTTCCTTCCTATTTCCAATTACTTTTTCACTCATAGACTAGTTTCTCTGTACTTTTTTATTTATGCATCTCAAGTGTTTGTCATTTATTAGTTTATTTAGCCTATATTTTCATTCAACCCAACAGCATTGTTCAATATTTTATTAAAATATCCCCTGATGCCAGCACTCTTGTTATAGACAATTTCTTCTCTATTCTACATCAGGATGCCTTTCTCTATACCGTTTGAAACAGCTTTGACCTTTGTGCCTCTGCTATCACACTGAAAACTCATATAACAATATTGAATTTGTATCTAGCACTGCATGTTTTCAAAGCATTTTACAATTATTGATTACTTCTTTCACACAATATCCAAGCAAAACAGTCTGGATAGGTCTGGAAAATACTAATTATATTGATAAGTAATAGAGATACTACTACTTTGTCCAGCTATCAGCAACTTGATGTAGAACACAGTGCATCTTAGAAGGCACTGGATTCCACTGACTGAATTCTTCACCAGGGAAGCCTAGACAGTCAACCTTGGTGTGCAGAACACTGAGCAGGTAAAGTCTGTTTCCTAGAACCAGACAGACTAGGTTCCAATTCTGGCTTCCTCTCTCCCTAATTGCATCACCTTGAACAGGTCAATGAAGTTTCCTGTGTATCAGTTTTCTAATCTGTAAAACCAATATAGCCTCCTCATATGTAGTTATAAGAATTAAAGAGTGGTACTGGCCTCAGATTAGCACATGACAAAAAGTATATATTAAAAATGCCACATTTTCCTGTGTGCTCTTTTTAAAGTTTCCTTTCCTTTTTAGTGTCCTCCATGGGCTGATTTTGTGCTTTTTGGAAGGTATATTCATTTTTATTCTTCAATACTAAAACTAAGCATTGTTTTCCGCTAACTGATTTATTTTTTAAAGGATTCAGCAATAATATGTGAAATAAATCAGAAACTTAAGGCCACATATTGCATGGTTTCTGTTTCATGAGAAACCCAAAGTATAACTAACTTAAAGAGCAAAATGAAAGATAAATTATATGAAGCAAGGAGGTAGACGTTTTGCAGATAGGAAAGTGATGTAGGAATGGAGGGAGAGGAGATTATGGAGAGGGGAAGGGGAAGTAAAAGAGATTAAGATGCAATATGTATATCTACTAACTCCTCAAAATGGATGTATTAATTATGTGTCATAAGCATGTACTTATCAAACAATTTTTAAAATAATTTAGCAATAATTTTCTGTTCCTGCTTGCAATCTGCCTTCATACTGCCTGCTTTCCACTAGCTACTCTCTTTTCATATTTGCAGTGAGGGTAAGAAATAACTCATTCATTAAAAACATATTTACTGAGTCTCTTTTGTGCCATGGATTGTTCTATGCACAAGGGTGCACAGGACAGACCAAAATGTCTGTTTCGCCTTTGAGTACAACCATTTCCTTTAATGCCAAAGAACAGATGACAGAGCTGTAGGTACCTCCAAAATTTCTTCTTTAAGAAATTTTAAACACCTCAGGGGAAAAATGCTTTGTATTCACTACAAGTTTTGCCTGGAAATAGAAAGATGTATTCTAGGTTTAGAGCATGACACATCTAGATACTGCAAGTACACACAAACAAATACACACATACACAAACACACATGCACACACATACTTATATTTTTTCCACAGGCAAATTATCCAGATTGATTAAGACTAATAGAAAAATTTTCAAGATTGGTTAAAACTACTCAATGAGTTTATATTGCATGAAAAAAGTGACAATTATATAATAAAAGTGTCACGGGATAGCAGGTGCAACTATGACTACAGGTAGTTTATAAGATTCTTACTAACACCTATCTCTCACAAATACAATTGTTCATCTTTTTTTCCGCAATAACATATATTTCGTGTAATATTTTGGTATAAATTCTACTTTGTTGTAAATCCTTCCCTCACCCCTTCCATTTCTATAGAATATCCTAATCTTTTCAGTTGTTCCAATTTCTTACCTTAAAAAGTAATAACACATTTTTCTAGATCAAGATGAAGAGACTTTTTATATAGCTCAGCTTGAATTCTTCGGAAATTATACTTTCATTTTTATATTGCTTTGAAAGTGAGGAACCAGAAGTATGCATAATAAACCACATATCTTCATTGATGTTGTGATTCAATCTGTGCAGGGATATCTATTTTGTTTTTTGTTTCTTTGTTTGTTTGCTTTTTGTGGGGTTTTTTGTTTTTTAAAAATTCTTTTATTGGTACATTGTAGGTATACAACACAATTATATTTCTCATTGGGAACTTGTACCTTGACATGATGCATCTTGGTTCCTATTTTTTCCCCATTTCTAGCCCTCCCTTCACTCCCTCCACCCTTCCCTATTTACAAAGACTTTATTTCCATTTCACGTCATTTTTCATTTCCCTTCTTTCCTGTCCCTACCCCTCCCCCTTTGGACATTTTCTTCCTATTTTGCATTATCAATTATTCATTCTAATCATTGGTACATTTTAGGCATACAATATAATGACATTCATCATTGGAAATTTGCACCTTTACATAGTTTCTCTTGGTTCTTATTTTTCACCCTTGCCCAGGCTTCCCTTCAACCCCTCCATTCCTCCCTATTTACAAAGATTTTGTTCCTATTTTTCCATTTTCTCATATTAATTCCATACCTTTCTTTTCTTTCCCCTACACCTCCCACTTCCTTCCCCTTTGCCTCTTTTCTTCCTATTTTACATTACCTATTATACATTTTAGTCCTTATTTACACTTTCAGTTTCTCACACCAGAGAAACTATTCGGTATTTAAACATGTGTGTCCTATATATTTCACTTAAGAGTATCATCTCAATGTGCATCTACTTAGCTATAAATTGTCTCTAATTTCTCATTTTTTATGGCTGAGTAGTACTCCATTTTATAAAAAAACCACCATTTTCTTTATCCAGTCTCCAGCTGATGGGCATTTGGGCTGTTTCCAAGTTTTAGCTATCACAAACTGTGGTGCTATGAACATGGGTGTACATATATCACTGTGGTATGATTCTTTTAATTCTTTGGGGAAGATCCCCAGCAGTGGGATAGTGGGGTCAAATGGGACTTCCAGTCTTAGTTCTTTGAGGTATCTCCATACTGATTTCCACAGTGGTTGCACCAGTCTATACTCACCAGCAGTGGAGTAGGGTTCCTCTTTCCCCACAGCCCCGCCAGCATTTGTTATTGGTTGATTTCATGATAGCAGCCATTCTTTCTGGGATGAAGTGGAATCTCAGTGTTGTTTTCATTTGCATCTCTTGAATGACCAGTGATGTTGAACATTTTTTCATGTATTTATTTGCTATTTCTACTTCCTTGTCTGAGAAATGTCTGTTCATTTCAGATGCCCATTTTTGGATTGGGTCTTTAAATTTGGGAGGTCTGATCTTTTTAAGTTCTTTATAGATTCTAGATAGTAGACCTTTGTCTGAGGAAAAGCAGGTGAAGACTTTTTCCCATATGTTGGGTTGTCTCTTCACATTGCTGGTGGTTTCTCTTGCTGTGTAGAAGCTTTTCAATAAGAAGAGATCCCACTTGTTGATTGTTTGTGCTAGTTCATGGGCAACTGAGGTTTTGTTCATAAAATCTTTTCCTACCCCAATGTCTTCAAGAGTTCTACCTAACCTCTGTTCCAACTGGTTCAGCGTTTCTATTTTAATATTTAGATCTTTAATCCATTTTGATTTTAGTTTAGTGCATGGTGAGAGATATAGGTCTAGTTTTAATCTTTGGCAAGTTGAAACCCAATTTTTCCAGCACCATTTATTAAAGAGGCTATGTTTCCTCCAGTGAGGGTGTTTGGCTCCTTTATTTAAGAGGAGATGTCTGGTGTTGTTTCTGCATCTTCTAATCTGTTCCACTGTTCCTCAGGTCTGTTTCTTTGCCAGTACCATGCTGTTTTTATCACAGTAGCTTTGTAGTATAGTTGCAGGTTGGGGATTGTGATAGCCCCTGCCATGTCTCTGTTTCCTAGAATTGCTTTTGCTATTCTGAGTCTCTTCTTGTTCCAAATGAATTTTTGGATTGTTTTCTCAAGGTCCATGAAGTATGCTGCCAAGATCTCAATTGAAATTGCATTGAATCTATATAGCAGTTTTGGAAGTATGGCCATTTTCACTATATTAATCCTTCCTACCCAGGAGCAGGGGATGTCTGTCCTTTTTCTGATTTTGTTACAGTTAGCAAATAATACTTTTATTTGAATTTATACTATATACTAGCAATTACCATTAACACTTTAAGTGGATGATCTTCTTTTCTTTCCATAGGAACAGAGATCAGCATTTTTATCAATCTCATTCTGTAAAGGTGGGAGCTGAGATCATGCACTTGTCAGTGATGGGATTATTACTTCCCTCTAGACCTGTTTAACATTAGAGTCTCTACTCTTAAAAACAATACCACATGGCCACTCAAAGATACCTATTTATAAAAATACCTGGCATATTACCTTCAGCAAAACTTCAAGATTCCTCTGAGTCATTCAGATATGTAAATATGTATTTTTTACTTACCACACTGGTGAGCTTAGAATTTATGGTTTTTGGTTTTTTAATTCGTTAACAACTCTACAGATATTTGGTAGGGAACACCTAAATGGATTTTATAGCAGTCCATGAATGAGAAATTGTAATATACAGTTAAATCAAAATTCATATGATGAAAACTTATGAGAAAAATATTTTATAGCTACTTCTTTATAAAGGCTAAAATAAAAACAGTAAATTTATGTCTAAATTCTATGCTTCTTGGTTAATCTTTCCTTAAAATCATGTACAATCAAAGAAGGACACCTGTATCAGTTGATTAGTAATGAAGAAATTATGCTATGAGATAACTTCACTAAGCTAGAACTTATCTGTGGATATAATCAATACTAATAATGTTCTATTGACATGGAGATAAGATTTGATACTTAATCCTCTATATCTGCCACATTGTAGCAAGTGAAACAGAAGTAATGATTGATTTAGCATTCATATTCTAAAAACAATTACTGGTATTTATAAGCTAAGTATTGTAATATACAGGTTCCTCGTGGAGGACCCAAAGCTGGTGCTGATCATTAACCTAGTCTCCTCTTTACCCTTCGGGAAATTTATTCCAGCAGAATTGAAAATCTCCCATTCCTCATTTTAAAACAATGTCTGTCACCCATCCTTACGTCTTGCTTCTGGTCTCTGTGGATAAAATATCCTTGCCTTCATGTAAGAGAACCTTCTCTCTGTATTTGATCCTCTTCCTCTGATCCCCAGTGAGACCTCACACTATCACTCTCATGCATTATAAATTTGTCTTTACTACTGCCTTTGAACTTCTATATAAAAACAAGATTGGATATCTTCTATCCAGAATTCGAAAAATAAAAGACTAACTAAACTGTTTCATAATTCTATATCTAACTATAACAATAGCAATAGTCTCTCTCCTTTCCTTTACTACCCAGATTTTCACTATGTGCTCTTTTTCAACCCCTAATGACATTTGCATGACAACTTTGTAATTGTTTTAATTTTCTCACTACCCTACAGTCAATCATATCCCTCGGCAGATTCACTGCTTGTTAAATTCAAAGGATAACTTTGAATCTTCATCTGTTTTGTCTCTCTAAGATTTTCAAGACCTGCAATCACTCTGTCTCTCTTTACCATGGAAGATTCCAGGCTTGCCTGTTTCTACTCTCTGTCTATTATTGATGAGCTTTTTCCTTTATCTACCTCCTAAAACCAAATTTCTGTAGTGTTTGACCTCTTCCTTTCTTATTTGAAACATTTTCCTGGGTAATTTCATTGCTTGAGATGGCTTTTAGCACTACTCATATCCTAAAATCTCTGCAATTTCCTTCCTTCCTTCCTTCCCTTTCTTCCTTCCTTCTTTTCTCCCTTCCTTCCCCTCTTCCCTCCCTTCTTCCCTCTCTTCCTTCATTCCTTCCTCACTTCTTTACTCTCTCTTTTTCACTTAGAATGGTTTCAAAATTATGGACTCCAATCTAAAACTAAACCATCACCAGATAGTAATCATTATCTCTCCTTCTCTGTTTGGAGACCCCTGCAGTTAGGTTACAGTCTTCTGCCTAGTATATGATGCAGAACTGAGGGCAGGGGGGACAACAAAACTAAAAGACAGAACTAAGAAAGACAGAAAGCAGAGCACCAGGAGGACCAATCCTGGCACAACCAACAAAGGTACTGGCCAGTCCAAGCCACTGATTTTGATTGGTAATCAATTGGGGTAAAGGCCAGTTATGTGCAAGGGTAGAACTATGATCAAAGACATGCAACCATGCAGTTTCTATGGAAATTAAAATAAGCAAAGCTCATGAAAGGCAAGACAATGCATTCTCAAATTAGTTACAGAACAGACAAAATATATGGCTGTAATTAGAACATTGTCCTTCTAATAAGAAATTTTTAATTGTGGAAAGGAATTTGGGTGCATGTTACTCTGACCTGGGCATGTAGGCTTTAGTTGGACTTGTTTCTCAAAACAAGCCAATTGTGGGGTTAACTCTTTACAGCCTGCTTTGGGGCATAATCAATATTCAGTCTCCTGCACATCTCTATGTTTATATCTCTGTCACTAAGGAGGCTTTTTAGATTTTTTTCATTTCTTCATCCACCTGTCAATGAATGTCAACTTTATACATCACTTTCCCTTGAAATAACTCTAAAATTTTTACTCGATATCTACCCTTATCTTTGTTGACTAGTTCATATCTGTTTCACCTTTTAGGTGGAAATTTGCCTTGTAATTGTTCCAGTCAACTCCTTCAATGTCCCTTCATTACCATTATTTTAGTTGCTTATTATATAATTCTTTCTAAACTGCCACATTTCTGGTAAAATTCTTTTGATAATTCCCTACTATCAGGATAATAAAAGTTAAATTCTTTTGTGAGTGCTCCAGGAGACAGCTGGCAAACTCACGGCTCTGGGTTGCATTGCTTGCCCGCTAGAGTTGTGGTGATCTAGACTGCAGGAGGGACAAGGGGAATTGAGTGGAAACTAGATCTCTTTCTGCAAAGGAAAAAGTACAAGATGAAGAATTGCAGAAAGGATTGTGGAGGTAGAAGGAGTGAGTAGCCCCTCCCCCCAAGTTCCCAAGCTGCATAGGTAAAGAAAACTTTGCTTCTTATAAGATCCTATTCACGTACAAAGGAAATTTAATTTTTTAATGGCACTAGGGAATTGAACTCAGAGCTTTTGCACTGACATATATCCACAGGCCTGTTTACATTTTTAAAAATTTTAAAACAGGGCCTTTCTCAGTCACTAAGTTGTCAGGACTGGGCTTGAAATTAAAACCCTCCTATCTCACCCACTCCCCCATATTCTAAGATTACAGGTCTATACCATCATGCCCAGGTACAAAAGAGCTTCTTGGAAAAGATATTGTAATGTTCTTTATCAAGATATAGCTTTGGATTGTTTTCATATAAGGTCTATTGCCTGGAAAGAATAATCAAAACTTCCCTGTGACTTTTTAGAACAGATATCTCAAAGATTGATTGTGAAACTGACCCTTACCAATGTGGACCAGTATAGCTTGTGGTTCAGGATATGAGTGTTAAAAGTTGCACTAGCCATCAAAAGTCATTTATTTGACAAACTATTGAGTACAGAACACAACTGAAAAGAAATAATGATAAAATAAACAAGTGAAAGGTCTTGAATAACCATGATATATGTTTTAAGACAAAGCAGTAAGGTCATGGAATATAACTAATCAGAGTCTCTCAAAGATATTAACTTATATTCATAATAATTCTATGTCTTAGCTACTTTCACAGCTGATCGTATAACAGTACATCACTAGAGGGAGGAATTCTGTGAGACAGGATGCAGCAAGAAGTGACATTGGAGAACAAAGGCTAGGATAGAAAACTAATTAGATATAGGAACATAAGCATTGTAAACTGGAGATGTTAGTGTATTCACAACAGCTTCCGTAATATCCCTAAGGGCCTTGTATCTTTTAAGTGGAGTTTCTATTATGGGGCAACAAAAACAAAAAGCTAGATTAGAGTTAGAAATGTGTATGTTTTAGGCCTACTCCTTCATTTACTAGGAATGGGATCTTAAGTCTGGACAAGCAGTTTCTTGGTCCTCAATTTTTTCATCTATGAAGTCATAAGAATAGAAATTTCTTAAAAAAGAATAGAAATTTCTGGATGTCTAACATATTCAATTTTAATATTATAGGTATAACACAGCAAAGAATTTTATAAATAAATGTTAAAAACCAGTAGTTTATTTCATGATCATAATTACCCTTAATCATTGCCATGATTTGGATAAGTGTCTCCTAAAAGCCCACAGGATAAAGGCCTGGTCTCCAGCTCATAGCACTATTGGGAGGTTGGGGAAACTTTAAGAGCAGGGCCTGAGTAGGAAGTCTTCTGGTTGTATGAGTGAGTGCCTTTGATGGATATATCTGGACTCTAGCCCCTTTTTTCTTTTTCTTTTTTTTCTCCTCCCAGATGCCATGAGGTGAGCAGCTTGTTCTACCATGTGCTCCCTACCATGATGTGCCAGATCACCACAAGCCCAAAATAATGGAGCCAATTAGTCATGGATTGAAACCTCCACAGCTGTGAACCAAAATAAACCTTTCCTCTCTTTAGGATGGTTTATCTCCAGTATTTGTTATGCTGACAAAATTATCTAGTGTGTTTTAAATTAATTACACTGTTTAAATAAGTCTGCTTTTTCTTTTTATCTTCACTCTCCTAGATGATTTCATCTAGTCTGTGGCTTTAAATATCAACTATTTGTGATGGACACAAAAACTGGTGTATACTGATCCTATCTTTCAGAATGTCATACTTGGAAAGCCATTACTATGTGCATGTAGACTCTCAAATTTAATTAGTTTAAGACAGAACTCTTAATTTAAATTCAACCCCATTCTTTCTCCTACTTTACCCATTCACCCACTTCGTTGTCCCAATAATCTAAGTCATCTTTGATCTCTTGACCACATACTCTATGTATAGTCTGCCAGCAAGAATTGTTAGCTCTGTATGAAAAAGTCATTTTGAGTCTATCAACTTCTGTCCATTTCTAGTGCTGTCACCATAGACAAATCCAGTATCATGTTTTACAAATGCTATCACAGTAGCTTACCAATTGCTAGCTCAGCCGTTCAGTCCTTTCTCTCTTAGCATATAGAGTGATCTTTTTTAAAACTTTAAATTATATCTTATTTCTACATAACCCCATTTGTTTTACCTTTGTCTTGGAAGTCTAGGCAAATTGGATTTTGCCTACTTTCCCAGGCCTATTTTCTATGTCCTGATCTCTGATTATTTTCCATTCACAATGGCTTTCTCTCTCTTTTCCAAACACAGGTAGAGCCTATGTGAGCATCATTCTGATTGGCCAGCCTGAAGGATATATTCACCTCTGCAAAAGGAGGATGAGTCCAGGAGATGAGCGGAACCACTAGAATCAAATAGATTTGGAGAAACAGTTAAGAAGGGATGTAAGACAAATAATCGAAAAAAGCCAGCCTGAGTTTTTCATCATCAACATTTGCTGTACCATAAAACATTTCATACATATCTGAGTGAAACAGTTTATATTAAAAAAATCTTCCCTGGTTAAAATTACATTTTCATTCAAAATTAGCAGAAACAGGCACAGCCAACATAAGCTTCTAATTAGATACTTAAGTGGGCTAATACGGTCCTGTAAAATTAGAGTACTTAGTCATGTCAAAGGATCATCTAATCATTGTTGACCAGTAAAACATGTCTTTTCTTTTAGATTAATCTTTGTGAAAAGTTGCCAAGATTACAGTCCTGTAGTTTGGAAACACAAAAAGAAGTGTCAGGGTTGTTTATAGCACTTGAGCTTTCAGAATCCTTTTAATGGCTATTTCAAGGGACTTAGCTGTTTGTTCATTGACTTTTATTATCTGATTATTAATCTTTTTATTATTCATAGGCTTTTCTCTAAGGATTAGACACCCCTGAATTTTACCAACAAGATTATTTTCTCTAAATGAAAATTGTTGCAAACCCTTCTTTTCATAAAATGTTACATTCGTGTCTTAAATATCAAAGGTTTGGAATCCAAGGAAGTAATAAATAGGAAAAGCCACTAATGAAAAGTGTTATTTTAAATGATAAATTCAAAGATCAAAATAAAATGATTATTCATTGTACTATACAAATAGCCCATCTTTATATAAAAAAATCCCTTTTATCTTCACAACTAAATTGACTAAAAGGCAAGGTTTCCTAGCAACATTCATTGTGTTTATGACCTTTCTTCCAATCTGAGCACACAAATGTGATTCTGAAGCTAATAAATATACACTATCCAACCTAGAGTGTTCCTGTTTCCCTAGGAGCAGGTTGAGAGGAATAGCTCAGCAAAGATAAGAGTTAAGAAAATAAACATGTATTCGAAACAGTTCTGAACATTTTCATATGGATGAGTTTACTTAACTGAGGTTAATAAATCAAAGTATAATAGAGTAGCATTTTATTGTAGCATTCTGACATATAACACCACATTCTTAGAAAAGGTATGGTATATTTTCCTGATATTAGAAAAATAATATCTATACTCCATGCAGAAATATATGCATCTATAGTTTATTGTATTAAAATATTTGACAACTTTTGAGAATCCATATGATTTTACATAATTAGAATGAGAAATTAGAGATATTTATAGCTAAATGGATGCACATTGAGGCGATACTCTTAAGTGAAATAAATAGGACACACATGTATAAATATTGAAGAGATTCTCTAGTGTGAGAAACTGGAAGTGTAAATAAGGACTAAAAGGTATAATAGATAATGTGAAATAGGAAGAAAAGGGGCAAAGGGGAAGGGGAATAGGTAGGGGTAGGTGAAAGGAAAGAAGAGAATGGAATTAATATGAGAAAATGAAAAAATGGAAACAAAGTCTTTGTAAATAGGGAGGGATGGAGGGGTTGAAGGGAGGGCAGGGGAAGGGGGAAAATATGAACCAAGAGAGATTATGTAAAGGTGCAAATTTCCAATGATGAATGTCATTATATTGTATACCTACAATGTACCAATAAAATAATATTTTTAAAAATTTGGAAAAATGTTTGATCAAAAGCAATATAAAATGTGACTAAGCATTCTCCCAAAGATAATTGTACCAAAGTATGGCCAACAGCTTTGTGGCAGCAAAAATTTAGGTGAACTTCTTATTCAAATGATTTCTCATATCTGTATTATCTTGCTACCTATCTGCTCTGCAGAAAATCAAAGATAGTAAGGACATACAGAAAAACTACGGGGATCTTTGTAACTTTGCCATATGTCAGTTTCTATACAATAAAAATTCTAAGCAGAAACAAGTCAAGAAGTGTTGTATAATCTTTGGAAGAGAAAAAATGTCTTCCCTGCTGGCTAATTCACCAAAAGAGCATGAGTTAAATGACATTGAGCCATTGGTTCATTTTCTCTGGCATTATCTAATGAATCCCTCCAAATTTATATGTTTTGTATATCACCACCACAGATGCAGGGTTTAGTGAGTTTTGCTTATGCAAAATGAAAATAATTATAGAGAAGCTTTTAAGCCAGATGTTGAAAATCGCTAGAGACGTGTTTGGGTCAGCATGTTTGACAGAGTTTACACAAGTGGCTACTCTAACTGGCAATTGACTGTGTAGTGGACAATTAGTAATATATCTTCCTTGTTTTCTAAGTATATATTTATTTCATTTTAAATAATTGTGTCTGAGGTTAAGATGGAAATAAGAGTGATAAATACTGTATCTTAAATTTCTCAATAGGTACAATGAGTATAGTTTTGCCAAAACGGTAACTGTTTAAAAAAGAAATATTTTATTTATTCTGTCATCCATACAAGATTTGTTTTGTTTACAAGTCACAAGGATAATTTTTCTAACTGCCAAATCTTTGATCTCCACTTAAGAGTTAAAATTCCAGCTGTGTTCTTTGTGACTCTCATCTTCATTGTCAATAGTAATGAACAGTCTACAGTTAGGGCACAGCTGAGTGTTTTCCTTCTTTCTCTCTCTCTCTCTCTTTTTCTTTCTCTCTCTTTCTTTCTTTCTTTTTCTTGTAATTTTTGTGGTGATCGATTTGCAGTCAGCGCAATTTCTCTTTGATGACAAAACCTTTGATTAATAGGTGAATGAATTATTCTTGGGCTTATTGCTAGCTGTATTTATCAAAATCATCCCAGAAGTAAAAGGTATGATTTTAGAAATGTATATAACTTATGAACTTTGGGGATATATCTTATTGGTCATTTACAATTAACTTTATAGTAAAATTTGTCATTATTCATAATCTGAAAAATATTTTTATTCTTTCTTGGCCTCAAGAGTTCTGAGATCTCAAATACTAAAATTGGAAGAGTTAGTTAACTGTTTTTTACTTTTAAAAAAGGGGACTAAGTATTTGGCTAACTGATTTTTCAGTCCTGTGCTTATGCTATTCAACTGCCTTACATAGAGTCTTTTTCTTGTCTTACTGAGCTTATTTGTCTTCTCAAAAGTTGTATCATTGTGTGCAAAGTTAAGTGCAAGCTCAGTAGGGCTCTTATATGGGATTAAAGAAACCTTGATTTTAGGCTAATTTTTGTTCTAAACCTTTTAAATCTGAACTGCTGAATAACATAATTTTCTATATCCCTTCTAGTTCACAAATAATGTACTTCTAGAATAAACTGAAGTCTTACCATTTTAACAGTAAACAATTTCCCGTGTCACATTTAGAAATTTTGTCTTAGGCTTAATTCCTTCATCTCTTTACCTATTTGTGCAAAGGTCTTTACCTTTTAGCCCTGTCCTCTCTGATGCCACCACTTCCCATGGAAATATCCCCACAAAATCTATGTATCTGACACATTTCACCTTTCCTCCTTTTCAGAACAAGTCAGAAGAATTATTGTACATGTAAAGAGCAACTAATTTTTTGAAGAAAAACTCAAACAATGAAATTTCAGCCTTTTCTCTCATAGATTTGGGAATTTGGAGAATGAATTAACCTTTCTCGGCCTCAGGTTGTATAACCATAAAATTGAACAATTATCATATATCCCAGAGCTGTTGTGAATATTCAAATAGAAGGGTGACACAGATAATTCTAAGCTACATCTATTGTCATTATTTGCTAAGCAATAACTATTATTAACCATTCGATGTATTCTTACTTCACTTTCTGCTATCTAGAAAATAATTTATTTTTTGCAATTCATTTCAAATATCACATGCTCAGGTACATTTCTTAATTAGTGGAATTCCGGTATACCCATATATTTTTAATAATCTGAAATAGTGGTGTATCTACAGTTTCAAATTTATCTATCTCATGACTAGACCTTAGATTTTCTAGAACTAGATTGTTACTTTAATATATATATGACACTCTTCAGCTCAGAGCTTTGCATATAGGTGAGGCCTACTAAATATAGATGTCCAATTTAACAAATTATTGATAAAATGGGAACCATGCTCTGTATATCTTACCTCTAACATGTTTCATTATAGGGCCAAATAATTTTTAAACATAATCGATAAATCAGCCCTGAAATATGGAATTAATCCTATTCCGATTAGTAGAAAGTAAGGAATTCTAGTTCAGGAAATTTATGTCAAGTCCAACTTGCCATTGTTTTCCCTTAATGATGGGCATCAATTCTAGCTTTCTTTATTCCTATCAGCACAACTTTACCTTAAATTTTGATCCTAACGGTGGAGTATCTGTCCTATTTCATATAAAATGTGTCTCAACATCTGGTATTCATAACTTTGTTATACTGCAATGCTTCTCAGACCAGAGGTCTGTTTAATTGTCTCTACTCTAACTGGGGATAAAGTGCTATAGAGGCAGTAGAGTTCCAGCACAGTATTAGGGTTCGACCTGCCCACGTCCACTTTTGTGCACTGCTAATGCTGGAATCTCTGCTCCTGAACTCTCTTTGTCTGTGAGAACCCTGCTGTAAATGTAGCTGCTTTACTGAAAATATATCTTGTCAACTATTATATATCCAGACTTCCTACCAGCTTCTGGGATTCAGTTTCTTTCCAAATACCTGTTTCATTCCCAAGAATATTCTGATTTCCAGTTGAAAGTTCCTGGAATGATACTCTCTATCATTTTTCTTGTTCCTCTTGCATTTCAGTTCCTTTTGGAAATGTCTTTCTCAGGCACATTCACATATCTTGTCTTTCTTCATCCTCCTTTTTTCTTCTAATCTGAGGTCAATGAGGTCAGGCAAAAGTTCTTATTTTTTTCTTTTTCATATATGACTCAAAAGACATGGTAATAATACTTGCCAAATATCTATTGGAATCTGGCAAAATAGGTTAGGGGAAGATGATTGCTTAGAGCATGCTGACACTGGGTCCTGTTCACTTCACTCACTGAGAAGGGGCAAAGGAAGCAACAATTTCTACCTTTGTTTGGAATATTTAGCTATGTGATCCATAACTCCTGTCTATAAAATGTTTAAGTGTTTGGGGCTCAATTTAAATTCATCGTGTATTTGGACCATATTTATTTTACTCATTTGTGCATCTTTGATCAACACCATAAAGCAATAGTTTTGAACCTCTGGAAAATGATGTTGTAGATCATTTAAAATGCAAACTATTACTTGCTTCTGCTACATCAGTAAACTAAATGATTTTTGCACAAAATATTTAGTCTCATTTAATCATAAAGAATTATAGTCTAATTAGCATTACAATACAGTAAATATTTGATATTTTATTACAGTTTGTTACTTAATTAAATAACTCATGTCATAGGCCCTAGGGAGCAGGATTAGGGTATTCTGCATTTTGCTTTGTATTGCTAAGCAAGAAACTGTTCAAGAAGAAAGATAATTCAACATTTAAAGTATAAAGTTATGCAAAGATAAAAAATCAGGAATTTCTGATTTTGCAGAGTTAGTTGAGGTCAATCATACATTAAATGCATGTTATTAAGTTATATGGACAATAAAATCTAATAGAAATTGTCAAATCTATGAAAATATGTATTGTGATGTTCAATGAAAAAGTAATTCAAAAGAAACTAGATTACTGACAAGTGCAAATTAGATCAGCCTCTTCAGCTCCTCTTTGAGGGCAATGATACATGAGAAAGTGGCAATACCAATAATACTACAATTTCCATATAAGTGTTATTTCTAAGTTAATCTTAAATTTAAGCTTCAAATATAACAGTATTTTCTTATAGCAGAAACCACTTATAGAAGAAATGTGGTTTGGAAATCTAATTAAATATTTTGTTTCTGAGCAGGATTTGAAAAATAAAGTAGCATGCAGCTTCCAAATGTGTTTAACATTAAGTAAACTTCCAAAGCACAGCATTACACAGTTATTGTTTGAAGACCTTCCAAAGCTCTCTAGGGAGGGTGGAATTGGAGATTGGGCTTGGAAGACAATGCTCTTTGATAGGAGATAAAGGTATTCTAGGCTTTAACACAAAGAGAACTGTAAAAGAAAATGACATGTTTAGGGATTTGTATGTAGTCTGAATTTCTTAGCACCTGGAGGATACAGGGTGGGGAGGGGTGTGGCATAGACCTTAGGAGTAAGGTTTTCTTCATGCTATTTCCTTTACCTCAAACATTTCTATACATATATACGTATAATTGTATGTATTATATTATATATAATAAATATATAATATATATGTATAAATTTTTATTGGCACGTTTCCACTTCACGCAGTTTACAATCATCTTGGGAAGTGGTTATGTGTACATGTTACAGCTTGTTTCTTTTAAACCCCTTACCCTTCCTTCCTCCTACTCCCTCCTCCTCTGGTTCCCCTATCCCCTTTTTCATACTTGTTGAAATTATTTCTTAGCACATGTTATGACATAGAGTATTTATATTAATTAGAGCTATTAGGAGCCTGTACGTTCCATACCTTTATTCCTCTCATTTCCCCTTCTTTTCCTCCTTATCCCTTGTTCTTGTTCCCTTGAACCACTTCCCTATTCCAAGAGATTCATCCTCTTGTCCCTTTCTAACCATCCTTTATAATTTTCTTTGTTTGTACTTTGCCTCACTCAAATGAGAGATACCATATGGTATTGGTATTTCAGCTTGTGTGTGTGGCTTATTTCACTCAATATTATATTTTCCAGGTGCATCCATTTTCCTGCATATGTCTTAAAGGTACATTCTTTATAGCCAAGCAACATTCCATTATATATAAATACCACATTTTCTCTATCCAATCATCTGTTGCTGAGTACACAGCCTGCTTCCATGATTTAGCTATTATAATTTAGGGTGCTATAAATATTGGTGTTCATGCATCACTGTAGTTTGAGGACTTAAACTCTTTGGGGAAGATAACTAGCAGCAGGATCACTGAGTCATATAGAATTTCTAATTTCAATTCTTTGAGAAATATCCATGCTAATTTCTGTAATGGTTGTACTAGTTTACATTCCCACCAACAATTCTGGAGGGTTCTTTTCACTACAGTCATGTCAACATTTGTTATTTTCCTCAAATGTTTCTATAATCCATATTCATATGCCCAGTCTAGCTGAAAGGCCACCTTGTTTAATACATTTTCTCAAGTACCACCAACTGGAAACCATTCCTTTCTCCAAATAAAAGCTGCATTCCTGTTTTCTCTGCACTGTGTCATGGATGTTTGTGTACATGCTTAAAACTCATTGTACTGCAATAAGCTATCTACAAAGGGGTATGTATGTCAGGTTCATTTTATTCGTCCCCAAAGCACCTTTTTAAATGAAAAAATGAAAGATGCAATTATTGCAAATGATGTAATGAATGACAGCCATTCTTGTAGGAAAGAAATTAATAAACATGAGTGTGCCTTAAGATAGAACTGACACTTCTTAAAATTCCAAAATATTTTAAGTAAAACTGCAAAGAAAATGACATGCAAAAATCAAAGAAAAGGAAATGTTGCAGAAATCATACATTCCAGTCATAAAGCCATTACAAACGTTTCTTCAGGTTTCTACTGGTCATCATTTATTATAGGTGCCTTTAAGGAATTAAATTGGAATTAGAAAAAAGAAACATTCCCGAGCTCTGAATTCAATCTAATATAATAATGACCATCATTAGGTAAAAAGTATAAAAGTTTATCCTTTTGCATTACTTGTCATTTCATTTTTGCATTGGAGTTTAGCCTTTGTAATAAGTTGGTTTCAATTTTTGAATTGCTTTGTAATAGAATGATCTTGCTGGGTTAAAATAGTGCCCTCATTATGCTACAGAGTAATTTAGTATCAGTGCTCTTGACTGGGAATGTGAACCTATAACTTATTTCACATTTATAATCAACCTTAGTTATCTCAGATGGACTTCCTGTACTGCAGGAAACTGTACATCAATATTTATCAATAACTCTAAAGCCTGTGCTGTACTAAAAACACATATTCTGCTCTATTGTTTTTTCATTGATCCAATTTTTCTACCTCTTTTTACTTCACATTCAGGCCATATCACAGTAGGTATATAATATAATGACTTAACCACATGTTCTTGCTACAAGAAAAGTTGAGAGAAAGTAGCTGATTTTAAGTGCTACTCAGCTTCATATAGTCAGTTTAACAAAGTGAACGCTATCAGGAACAGCTAAAGGTATCAGAATGGAAAATGTAGATAATATATACATCAGCCTCTTTCTCAAGTGAGATAGCATATATGAGGACATCTTACAAATTTTAAAACTTCATCCAAATATATTCCACAAAATAAGCATAAACTTCTTACTGAATCAGGTGAAATTAGTGTAGAGAAACAGTCATTAGACTTAGAATTATAAGAACTAGGTTTGCATTTCTGTCTTCTAGAATACAATGCACAAGTTCTATACATTGAAAATATGCCTAACTTCTGAGGGCATTATTCTATTAACTATCTCTTGTTTATTCTTGCTTGGTTTCTTTTCCTCGTTCTTTTAGTACAGTTTTATGACTTTTCTTTGAGGAGCTCCTCCTCTCTTGGGTCTATTGGTTCAGAAAAGAGGTAGACATTTTCTTTTGAGCTTGATGAGCTTACCCAAGTAGTCAAATCATCTCACAAATTTATCAGCCCAGAACTAAAGCTGGAATTGTTGAAAAAACATATAGTATGTTTGGAATGACTGATAGTGATATTAACTCTTTGTTGAAACTGCATTAACGTAGGATTAAGAAATGTAATAGCTCAAAATAATGAAACCTAACAAAGAACAAGAACAAGTCTATATACATCATTATTCTAAAGAATGATAAACTAGTCTGTGATAGATTTGTTCAAGCACGTACTAAATATATGGAATTAAGACATAATATCTTGAACTACTGAATTACTGTCATTGATCGTTCTTATCTATTAAATATGGTGATTAGTCTGTGAGGGCTTGATTAAGGAATTAATATTTTGCTCACAATTTTCTATGTCATATAGAGAAACAATAAATTCTTGTGCTTCAATAGAGAATTCAAGCTGTACATAAAATTTTCAAAAAGGAAATGACTAATACAGAGGAATTTAAAAGAACTAGATGTTCAATAGCCTAATTATACAATGACCTAACAAAGTGGAGGATTAGATGTGAATAGAAAAATCACAAATATGATGACACATCCTCACAATGACAATGACGCAGGAAATTAATTAGGTGAATGCTCCTTCTGGTGTTTTCTTCACATTTAAAAAAAAATATCACCATGCCTCCAGTTTTAAGAATGATTCATCATTGTAAGTCATCTTTTTGGCAGTTATAATTACTTTTTAATTGACCACTTGCATGGACAAGTAATTATTTATGTTAAACCAGGAACAAAGATGTTTGATGCAATTTACTTTATTAGCTACTTTTTCAACAGATGTAGGCTAAATAACAAGACTGCTTCTAGCTATCTTCTCAGTCCTACTTGCTTGTCCTTTCTTAAGAGAAAGAAAGGTAATGCATTCTCTATCCAGCTAGTGAGAGGAAAGAGCACAAAACAAGCTTCCATGGCCATCCTTAGCATTGAAGATAACATTTAAGCTCCTTTGGATCAAGGTTTTCAAGATGTTGGGTGGTCCAGCCAGTGCTTTTCCATGTCTAGAGTAGGGTTTCTCAACCTCGAGACTATGGATATTTTGTGTCACATAATACTTTGTTGTAGGGGACTGTTCTGTGTATTACAGGATTTTAGTAGCATTCTTAGCCTGTATTTATGAGATGTTAGAGGCACACCTTCCATTCCTAGCTTTGGTAAACAAAAAATTTCTCTAGTCATTGTCAAATCTCCTTTTGGGGAGCCCTATCACATCCAAATGAGAATCATTGCACTTAATAATTCCCTAATGTCATCATAGCAAATTACTACAAATTAGCAACTTAAAACATCAGTTTATGATCTCACCACCTATAGATCAGAGTCTGAGATGGTTAGGCTGGGATTTTTGTTCCAAATTTCAAGTAGATGAAAACAAGATCTTGGTAAAGTGAACTCATCACCAGGCTCTGAGATGAATCAGCTTCCAGGCTCACTTGAATAGCTGGCTGAATTTAGTTCCCGAGTGTTTGGGTCTGAGGTCTTCATTTCTGTCTGGCCAACTGCTGGGAATTATTTTCAGCTTCTGGAGACCATCTATCTGCCTCATGCAATTCCACCAGCTTCTTCAAACTTCCACCAGAGAGACAATTCCTTCTCATGCTTCTCTCTAATTTATGCTGCTGTCTCATCTTTTGCATGGATCTCTCATTCTAGCTGGAGATATTTCCCTGCTTTTAATGGCTTTGGTGATTAGATTGAGCCTACCAATATAATCAGGGTGCTTTTTCCATTTTCAGTAATGTAATCTTAATTATATCTGCAAAGTTCCTTGTGGTAGTATCTAGTACTTGATTGAATAATTAAAATATACAAATCTTGGGAAGACATACTTAGAATACATCCCACCACAATTCTCCACTTCAAACACAAATATCCAGTCAACTAAATGACCTACAGTCCTGAATACTTGTTTTCTCAAGTTTCTAAATTGTCATACCCCTGAGCCAATGCTCTGTCTTCACTTGACTATTCCTTCAATGTTCTTATCTTATATAAGCTTCAGAGGAGCTTTCTTGACCATGGCAATAAGTGATGATCATATGCACATACTTAAACTCTTGTCCTCATCTGAATTATGCCACTTAACACATTATAGTGAACTTGTCTACATAAATCAGACCATTTAAAGAAAGACCAAAAATTGAAAATATTCCTGTGTACTTCCTGAAAGATTTATGTATGCCTACCTATTAACAAGTATTTACAAATACCCTTCGCTTTCTTGTAAAACTAGTGGTAATATTTGTTATGTGCCCATGTACAAGTTCAGGAAAAAAATCTAGACTTATTTAGAATCTCTCTGGACCTCAACATTTCAGCTATTAGAAATTAATTGTCTACAATGCTAGATGCATCATAAAATCAGATTTCAAAACATACTGCAGAGCCATAGTAACAGAAAAGGCATAGTATTGGCACTAAATAAAACTGTGGAGCATGGGACACAATAGAAGACTCAGAAATATGTGCCTTCAGGCAGATTCTCGACAAAGGAGGCCAAAACATGCATTGGAACAAGAGCAGTATCTTCAATAAATGGTGCTTGGAAAATGAAATATCCTCATGTAGAAGATTAAAATTGTATCCCTAACTCATTGTGTATATCTAGTCAAAATGGTCAAAGACTGTAATGTAAGACCTAATACTTTCAAAGTAGTAGAAGAAAAATATCAAGATATTGATGCAGGCCAGGATTTCCTGGATAGGACAAAAATACACAAGAAGAAAAGCAAGAATTATCAATGGTACTATATTGAATTAATAAGTTTCTGCACAGCAAAGGAAACAATATGTAAGAGAAAACAACTGGCAGAGTGGGAAAACCTGTGTCAGCTGTGCCGGCCATAGTGCTGTCCTGGAGTGGATGCAGACTTGAAGTATCCTGTGACTTGTTTGTCATGAACAAATGGTGCCAGCCATGCCATTAACACATTAAAGTTTTCCTCCATCTCCAGTATTAATGTGCTTACCTGGTTATTCGAATATGACAGCATGCCATAAAACAGACCAAAATGGAAGCCAACAGGTATAAAATAGGGCTATCAAAATATATGATTTATATGTCTAGAGATATATTTAATCCTATGCAATTTTCTGACCACACTTCAGAATTTAAAATCATTTAAAGGACAGCTTTTATGAGGATATCTCAGAATCGCTTGGTGGATTTATCATGCCCTTTCCTCGGGTTCACCTAGAAAACAAGAATATCTTTTGAATCATTAAACATTTTGATACACAAAGAATTGGAAAATAAAGAATGGACAACTTACCATGGGTAAAACCAAAGCACCGCTCTCTGGATATTGATCTAAAATACCAAGCAGGGCAAAACAGTTTACCCTTAAGCAGTTGAGCACATTCATGTGCTTCTCAGAGTATCCAAATGGTGGTGATGAACTAGAAGTCTCTCAGTAAATGGTTGTTGTATTACTTGAAATGAAATGAACTCAGGATTTTAAAACTATTTTTATTACAAAAGTGCTGCTATTTAGATTGTAAGAAGAAAGGACAGTATTATGTATCTCATTGTGAAATAGACAATACTCTTATTTGTACTTCAAACTTAATCTTGGGAAAACATCACTAGTAATGAAATATTGCTCTTCTGATATTCTTTATATAATCCAAGATTCCACAGATGAAAAGTGGCTTTTAATTATCTATTATTAGATTATCCCAGATATGAATAATACATTCAGAAATACTACTGCCTACACTAGAGTCTTGGCCTCATTTGAAAGCCAGAATGGCTTGGTAAAATGTTAACATGCATGTAAGATGTGGTTTATGCATCTGAAGAAAATAAAACTTAGATATTTTAATATCTCAACAGAATTTGTAAATGTGGCAAATTTTACTGTACATTAGCAGTCAATAGGAACAACAGCAGATTCTGGAAGTGAATTGTACAGAGTGGTTTGACAATTACTGTTACATATCTCAGCAATCTTCTAATAAATAATATGAGTCTTGTTTGCATTTATCAGAGTGATCCTTAAGCAAATACTCCCATGAAAAAGAAAGTTTGCATATTTATAAGAGTAAATTTACATATAACTACACATAAAATATTCTGTTCCTTTGTAAAATACTGCTTTATAATTTCCATTAAAATCATCACGTAATTACACCAGAGATACAAACCTAACAAAAATTATGCCAAGCATTATTAGACAGAGTGCTTTTCAATTGCAAGGGCATCTGCTCTGTGAGAATTATCTGATTTCAATTTTTGTTATATCCCCCCAAATGAGATAAAATAGACTTTTTCCCTTACAAAGAACTAAAGGACTATGTTCTCAGGTCACGGACCAGAATTATTTTTAAACTGGAATGAAAATGATTATAATAAATTATGAATGTGTACACTTATAAACAATAAACATTAAGGTTATTCAAAAAATGGAGGTTTTATTTCAGTTTAGCAGTACAAAGATCTATATCAGAAACGCATATTAGCATTGATGCATAATCAAATAGATTTTTACCCTAAAAGCCTCCTTACCTAATACTCTTCATGTTTCAGTTTGTACACTAGGCATAGGGGATATGGAGATGAATGACTGAATACCATAAGACATTTACATATGCCAAGGTTAAATGTAAATAATACATTCACAATATAAGGTACTGAGCTTAATGATTTAGCCAAGTGATGTCAGAGCCAGGAAGGACTAGTTGAAAGCATGAAGGAAATAATAGAGAAGTACATCCCGAGCAGAGAAAAACTGTGCTAGAAAGTGGCTACAAGGAATAGAATTCTACCAGGGAACTGTACCCAGTTGAGTGTTCTAGGAGCTCAGGGCCCACCTAGAAGAGATATGGGAGACAAAGTTGAAGAAACAGATCTAAATACCATCTCAAGGAGCCTGGCTTTTATTTGAAGGGTCTGGTGCAGTGCTAATATACCTTTGAATGGCTTTAATAATTTTTATTTTTAATTGATGCATAATTGCAAATGTGTATAAGGTACAGTGTAGTATTTCAATACACTGTATGCATTCTGAGTGCCACACTCAAATCTGTATTTTAGAAAAATTATTTTGCAGGGTTGTGATCTCAAAGTATAGTTCTCAGACTATCAGTGTCAGCTGGAAATTTAGAAAGGTGAATTTTCAGGTGCCACATGGACTTTCAGGACCAGAAATCTATGTTTAAGCAAGTTATTTAGATTATTCTGATGTGCACTATAGTTTGAAAACCACTGGTCTGGAGAGTAGAATGACGGGTGCATGTGTGAAGCACTTCTGTGGAAATACCTCCAAAGGCTTAAATATCACATGATTTTTCTTATATGAGAAACCCAAAATATGAATAAAGAAACAAATAGGGGTTGGGGATTTAGCTCAGTGGTTCCGGTGCCTGCCTCAAAAGTGCAAGGTCCTGAGTTTGTTCCCCGGTACCAAAAAAAAAAAAAAAAAATTCTGGTGCCTGCCTCGAAACAAATAAAGATAGATTATAGGAAATGGGGAGATAGATCTTTTGCAAAAGGGATGGGAACCAACAGATGGAGAGATGGGGGAGGGAGAGAAGGGGAAGGGGGTGAAAAAAGAATTATGATGTTATGCACATGTACCAGTTCCACACCAAGCATCTAATCATGTAGTGCAAACATGTATTAATGAAAAAAATTAAAATGTAAAAAAGAAAATCTGACCAATAATAGATTTTTTTTAAAAAAAACCCTTTATTTAGCAACAAGAGCCATCAGGAAGGCAGACCAAGGATGTCACAGTGGCCACACAATGCCACCAAGAACATACACTATGTCTCCCTATGCCATCGTTATCAGGAAAGAATTTTTGTTCTTAGAGTTTTAGCGATTGTTTGTGTTCTAAACACTAGAGCTGTCACACTTAGAAAGCTGGGAAAGGGTATAAGCAAAAGGTTTTTCCTCATAAGACTTTGTTTCTCTTTTATGACAGAATAAAACAAAAGCGTGTTAAAGACTTCTACTCAAGTGCTACTATGAGGACCACATCACATGCTGCTTTAGCTGCAATTGCAAGTAAAGTAATGAATTAAAATGAAATGAAAAAATTACTATCTAGTTGGGAAACTCTCCTATAAAATATCTCATTTATTTATTTTAATATTTTAAAATTTTTCGTTAGTACATGTTAGTGTATATGATTACAGTCATGGTGGTGAATTGACTGTATATAATACATCTTATTTTTCTCAGCTAAATTTATGAAGTATATATATTTATAATAAGAGGAAAGCAAAACTCATACACTGAAGCCTTTTCTCTTGGCCAAATCCTAAGCAATTCTGAAATATTAGGCTTTTGCTACTGCTAGAATTCTCTTCTCAGGTCCCTATGAAGGGATGCTAAAGATCTCCTAACTATTTTGATGACATTTTGCAAAAACAATGTAAAATTCTGTTTAAATTCCTGGAAATGTGAAATGGTACCTAGAAATTCCTTTCCAAATCCAGAAACTACCTATGGGACAATTCATGGAGAACCATCTCATGTGGGAATTTTCCTCTTGTACCACCTTTGGGTCTCACTGGAATCTGAAAATGTCCTGTAATTAACTAATTAAGGTCAGATGTCCTACTTTTGTCCTGAGAAAGGACAAATGCATACAAGTACAAACACATATTTGAACCAATAACCTTTCTTCACCTGCTTCTCCGTAGCTTTTTGTATGATTGTAGATATTAGAATCAAGTATGAAACAACAATCTTCTTTTATTAAATAGAGAGCTGTTGTAATGAAAATACAAATCATTCGCTCTTAAAATCTGACACTTTTAAACTAATAAGCAATTTACATTCAGTAGAAAGCAAGAATTTCAACTCTTGTTCTTTCTACATTTCCTCAAATGCATGACATGACCTAGAGGAAATGAAGTTACTAATAAGAATCCCAGGAAGAAAACCCCAAGTCCTGTGGCTTCATTTTGAAATCTATTACTGGCTACAATGATGAGCTGTCCTGGCTTAGCAATTAGGAACTGAGGAGATGCGAAACTGTGAGTAAACACTATTTAATCCAGAAAACAAGCAGCAACATGAAGAATCTCTATTGAGTAAATTCAAATACCTTAAGAAATATGTTGTTCTGGATAAAATTCAAAAGCATTTGGGAGACTATAAAACCTTACATATTATAATTATGCCCATACACTGACAGGAGGGATGAACATAAACAGCAGCCCTAACCATTGCTCTTTAATTAAAATTAAAGACGATCTTAAAAATTTCCTATCACTGAGCAAAAGGCAAGAGTACCAATTTCAATTTCAAAATCATTATCAATAGTGTATAACACATTGTCAAACAAACACACTTCTCTTGCTGTGCAGTCTGCTCCTATTGGCATTTGGCAGTCTGAACACACAGTCATGCTATCTCATGTTCATATTTTCTAAACATAACAAAAGGAGAACAAAACTCTGGAGATTATTAGAAAATATTAGCAAGCATGAGTACCAGTGGATCCATTTCAGTGGATTTGGACAGGGGACAAATTCCAAGTCTATTTTCTTCCTTGATCATAATTTTTATAATGTTTATATATATGTGTATATATATATATATATATATACACACATGATATATATATTTAGAGAGAGACTAAATACACACATATATACTTTGATCAGATA
Source organism: Heterocephalus glaber (assembly GCF_053883595.1). Lineage (NCBI taxonomy): Eukaryota > Metazoa > Chordata > Mammalia > Rodentia > Bathyergidae > Heterocephalus > Heterocephalus glaber. The sequence goes on along the minus strand of NW_028258403.1, from coordinate 10,375,248 downwards.
TAACTATTACTGAAAATATAGTTTGAAAGAATAATTTCATATGCAATAATTTGAAAAGGAAACAAAAGAAAAAGAACAAAGAAAAAGTAGTCTATTACCTTAAAAATTCTCTCTCTCTCTCTCTCTCTTTCCTTTTTGGTGGCTTGATTTATCACATGTATTTATGTATACTGGTTTACGAACAGGCACATTTTATTATATCTAAGTTTGTGGATGAGCAAACTAAACTTGGTAAGATTCACAGGATTTATACACAGAGATGCTACAGTATTTAAATTATGGACTGCATCATCTAAAGCATCTCCCTTTTCATTTTACATTCTAGTAGACATCTCCCAAAACACTGAAACCTTACCCAAACAAAATGATGAACTATTTACCTTTTCCATTGAGAAAACTTATGGTTTTCTTCCCAAGAAGATAAAAAGAGCCTCTCATGCCTAGTCAGACACCAGTTAATATGAAACATTTTTTATAACAGGTTATAAACAATAATAGATTTTCTCTGAACATCCAGGTGGCCCTGGAAAGCAGAAAAGGTTCTTAAACACTGATCAAAAAGCATCTCTGACATGAGTTCAAAAGTAAAAAGACCCACATGTTGAAACTCCTAGTCCAGAAGTGGAGAAAAACTTTTAAAAATAAGAAATACAAAATATTGCACTAAGTGTACTACTTTTCATGAATTTTAATAGAGGACTTTTCTCTGTAGTATGACAGAAAATGTAGAAATATTAATTAATGGAGTAAAGAAAATAGAATCATAAAACAGAGTATTATTTGGTACTCTTTGTCTACTTGCGGACGTTATTAGAATGAAATCTCAGAAATCTGTATAGTTCCAATTTAGGAACTGTATTAGCAAAGTCCTGCTCTATGAATGTTTGAAATGATTCAATCTTGACATTAAACTGGTTGACAAAAAAGTTTAGCTTGCATTAATACCACACTTGTTGCTATTATTTAGCATTTGTGTGGCATATTTCTCCACAGTCCTTATATAGTGATGATAGTCCTTTTTTCTTCATTTACTTATTAATATTTACATGCTTCTCTTAAATTAAAGAACACTAATGTCCAGAGATATAGCTCCATGGTAGAGTAATTGCTCATCACGAATGAAGCCCTGTGTTCAATCCCCAGCACCACAAACCAAAGCAAGCCAAACCAAAACAGACAACAATAACAAAAATGTAGTCATTTATCAAATTAGAATTAAAATTTAGCATTTTTCAAAATCTGATTATTTGTTCAGTTTCCTAATTTAAAAACAAGCTAAAATGATTATTTCATTTTCAGGTTTCCTCTACTTAAATTTATAACTCCTGAAGGTTACACATCTGATTTGGTAACTATGCCAGGTTTGTTTCTCATTCTGTATCTTTCTTTTAGTGCTTTGTGGTTTATATACAAGGGAATGGATAAAAGAGCTGGACATCTCAAATATTGGTCCAGCTGCCCCTGTGGTTGAAGGATGCTGGATTTAGAAATGCACAATACTTGTTTCCATTTTCTTGCAGATTCAGACAGTCCCTAATAAGCCAATATTCTATTTCATCAATGTGAGAATTCCAAGCCTTTAACTATCAATATTTTAATCTTGAAATATTTGAGAACCTTTTTCTCATATTTTCCTTCATTATTCCAAAATATAAACTCTATTTTAATATGTCTAATCTGTTAATGAGGATTTTCAGCTTTGTCTTTTTGACTGTAATTTCAGAATCCAATTAGATTATAGTTTGGTGTAGGCTCCTTTTCTTGTTTTACATCTTGGTTTGAAACATGGGATTAATAATGTGGAGTGGGCATTCAAGGTCTAGTATGTAAGACCTGCCACTCGGGGTAGGGACAGATGTAAAAGAAATCTCCAGAAAGCCATTTATTTCCAACTTTTCAAAGCTTTGTTCTGTATTGTATTTACAGCCAGAAGACACTAAAGGATTTTATTTGTCATAGAGGTGAAACTTGTATTCCAACCAAAAGTCTTTGAACTCTAGTTATAACCTCATCTGTAAACTGATTATCTCATTAAAAGAAACATCACAAACACCAGAATCTTAATGTAATAGATTTCTTAGTCCTAAAGAAACCTCTTTAGTGGAGAAATGTGCAATAAAACAGTGTATGAATATCAGAACAATTTGTCCTTGGCAGTCATATAGTTTAGGGCATATGATCCTAAAAAGAAAATTGTGGATAGCAATTTGGGGGAGCAACACTGAAAGCATGCACTCTGTCAATGATGTAACCCAACATTCTTCCTGTTCCAGTGGTAGCATGTTATGTGCCTCACATCATTTACCCAATTTCTAAATGGTTACCAGTAGATGATATTAAGAAAAAATGTCTTCAATATGCCATCCGGTTATACCAGAAGGATTTTAGCTTTTTTTGTTAACATCAAAATCCATTTTAATCTATATTTTCCTTTCCAAAGTAATGTGACAGAAGTATACAAAATATGGAAAAGGCTATAAAGAAAATAATACCTACAATGACAATTCAACAACATATTTTATTATGGATTTGAATTTCTTGTTAATCTACACTAAATTGAATGCTTTACAGAGTCTCCCTAAAGTAGGCATATTTGTTTAATTATGCCTTTAAAATAAAAATTGTAGCCTAAGTAATGTGTGGAGGAAATGTGAAAATTTCAAATGTGCTTCTTGGCTCCTTCCTCTGGAAAATGGGAAAAAGTTGAAACTCAGTAATTTTAATGATTTATGATTAATAATTTCTGACCTTAAAACATGACATTTTTGCTACCAATGAGGAAATCACAGATGCAGAATTTATCAATTTACTGTATCTATCTGATTCACATTATGATTTTGAGAAATGAAACATTGTATTATGGTGTCAAAATGAAAGGAAATAAAGAGGCAGCTTTAAGAGCATTTGGATGACTTAACTATAAGTCGCTACAGTCAAAGCTGCTAAAATTTTGTAATTTTTTTTAAGTTAGATTTTTTTGCACTTTACTATCCTTCATAGTTTCACATAAGTACATAAGTGAGAAAAAGAACTATCCATTACAGAGCCTCTCAAAAAATCATGTTTTGTTCATCTGCCAGACTTTTCAGCAAATGTGTCTGTGATGAATTTCTCTCTCCCCCATCTTTCTCTTTTATTCCATTTCTATTTGAGAAATACAGTTGCAAGATTGGCCTTAAAGAAATTTTGGGGGCTGCACAGAAAGATCTGTAGGGCTGGATGAATCATGTTTATAGCTGCTGAGACTGTGTAGGAAGAGGAAAATTCAGCAGATGATATTTATTAAAACTAAATATTAAATTTTCCTCCATTATTTTTCTATTCATTCTTTGTAATGAGTGGTATGTTTTCTAAATTTCTTTTACAGATTTCTTTGTGTATATGTATGTTATATTATGACAGTCTTTTATGTAGCTTCAGAAAATAGTAATTTTTAAAAATGGATTTTGTGAACACAGAAATTGTATTCTTGAACCACAGCCCCTAATTTTTCCATGATTCCCACTCCATTACTCCAACTGGAATTGTTCTACATGGAAACCTTGTGTGCAAATGTTCTGTATTCTTTTTATTTATTAAAGCTCTTTTCTTCTTTACTTCCTTCCTGCTGCCAAAGCCCAAAATCATGCTTCTTTATTCTCTGATTCTATCTTCACTTCAATTCCTCCCCATACCAATGTTTTCAGTTCCCAGATCTGCATTATTCTACTCTTGCCTTCCTGTTGGCTATTTTATTTCATTTTTTTCGTCTTGGTTATTTTATATGAATCAAAGAAAGTTATATTAATAAGAGTATTCACAGCATTTCAAGTGTATTACTAATGTCATGGATAATTTTTTTAGTCACTTCACTTTTAACTTTTCTTAAGAAGATAAAGTAGTCTCTGAGTCTTTAGTTGACAGATTTACCTAAATTTCCACAGGGACCGACACAAAATCAAAATGACCAGACTAAACACACTATAGCCACTATCATATGGAAGATACCTACTTCATTCTCGCACATTTTCATCTCCAATAATACCTTCACTAACCACAAGTTATTCATCGGGGTCTTCAACAACTTTTCTCTCACTCAACCCTTGAAGATACTAAAAGCTCTAGCTCTGCCTTTACAGAAATCATGGGGTCTTTGCAAGCTGTCCTCTGGAATATGAGGCAAAAAGAACAGTGAGCCTATCTGGAACTTTTAGAGTTCCTCCTCAAAGGCTGTTACTTAGTTTACAAACTCACTTGCCCTAAAATTCTTACTGAACCTTCCTTCAAAAAATTTGTCTTAACTTGATCTCCTTAGTTCACCTCTAGTCACCATGCCTTAAGTCAGATTGTACTGCTTGCTTGCTTTAGATATTAAAAAGATACCTAAATGTCCCTCGTGCTTTGAGAATCTTCTTTGTTCTTTTAACTTGCCTTACCTTACCAAATTTGTTTTTCTATAATATCCCTACCTAAATTATTTATTCCTTCCTGTGTTCTAAACCAAGGGTCTACAAATATTTTTACTGTGTACCTCTGTAGTAAAAAAAAGTGGCTGAGCAGGTGTACATGTACCACAAATACATACTCTGTATACTACAAAGCCCACTTTCAAAAAATTTAAGTGAGATTAAAAAAAACCTACAAAACTTTATTATTTTTTTTTCTGAAACAAGGAGTTATTTTTAATATCTGTCAGGTTCAAACATTACGTTTTGGAGACCTTTGGTTTAGTCCAGGGTTTCTCATCATTGGAGTACTGATATTTTGACCTGGAAAAATTCTTTTGTTTTTGAGGAGGAGTAGCACCCTGTTTCTGACATTTTCATTTCCAAATATTCCAAATCTCCCTCTGGAATAAAAATTCCTCTAATCAGAAGAACTCAGTTTATAGAGTACTGTATTAAAGAGAATTAAGCAAACCGTACTTTAAACCCAAGGTCTCACTTTCCCTATCTAGGTATGTATCACATGACACCCTACAGGGAGCACCCCCTTCAGTGCACATTTTGTATGTCTCAGTTTTCATTGATGTTATTGCCTTTCTGCCACTCCTACTGTCTTTCCTTTGAGCAATAAACAACTTAAAAAGTACCTTCCCTGTGTAGAAAAGGTTACTTTCATTCCATTTGGAATGAAATTTTACCACTGACTGTATTTGTATAGGAATACAGTGTTTATTCCTAAAAGAGGTTGAGAACACTTTGAGGTTAGTAGAACTTGTATGACACTGTGTATCAACCAGTCCCTGCATTTCAACTGATCAATAGAGCTTTAAGCTTTGGGGTCAACACAATTTCAAAATGTATATAATCTGAAAGATAATGCTGAGCCTCAACTGCATTGCCATATTTTTCTGGTTATTTCCTCTCTCCTCAATATACAAATTAATCCTTTAATTTTATCTGCATAATTATTTTTCTTAAACATAGAATAATTTATCCTTGAATTATTTATTTAAGACAAGTAAATATTGTCAACCTTCCAATTTGTTTTGAGTGATACAAACGTGTTTTGTGTGGGTAACATCACAACTTTACTGCAGGTGACCTCGCTTTCCACTCCACCAACCAGACTGAGCGGGATGAACCGGAAAGGGCGAGTGCCCTTCACAGGCAGAGTTGATGACTGGCTGTAGCATATTGTGGTGCTACAAGCTAGTTGATCTACTGCTCATTATTGATATTTTCTATTCCTTTAACATGTACCATAACTATGAAATAGTATAAAATTAGAGAAGATACAGTAAAAGATTATGTGAATTTTTTACAAAGCAGTGTTTACGCAATTACATTCCTTCAACCAATATGTACAGATTATATAACTGCTCAGAAGAATGAATCTAACAGTCATCAGCCTTGACCTCATGGGTGTTTTTAATGTGGAGATAAGATATTAAGTCTTTAGTAAGTAATTATATAAGTGATTAACTATATTGTGATATCTATGAGGGAAATGTATTGATTTTGATTTGATCAGAGTGACTTCTGCTTGTACTTATAGAAACCATAAAGACATATGACCATATCTGTCTATCTATATGGATAAAAATAAATATAAATATAGATACATAGATATGGCTATATCTCTACATGGATATATATGTAACATATGACTATGAATACAATGAATAGACATTTACATGTGTACAAAAACTATTAAAAAGGAAACCTTAATATTAATTAGCTACTTATGAGCTTGTTGATAAATTTTTTCTTCTGATTATTTTTCATATTTCAGTAAGTCCTAACATCACTTGTATTGCTTCTGAAAATTCCTACAAAATAAGTATTTAAAATGAAACTCCTTTAACATATAATAAAATACTTCTATTTGGCAACAGAGCACAACAGGTTTAAATAAAAATCTGCTAGAGGGAGAGTTTTGGGACATATAAAGACTCTTTTGATGGCAGAACACAGCTGAATGAAGCTGGAATAGATAAGAGGCAGAATGCTTTGATCTGTACAGCCACCGAGGAAAGAAAGCCATTGTGCAGGACCACAGGGAAGTTTGCAACCAGGCACAAGACAACAGGAAGCTGGACCTGGATGAGACACCTTGTGTACAGCAAGTGGGGTGGAGCAAGCTAAATCACTCAGATCTTCAGCGGCTTGACTAATTTGAGAAATTTCCAGGACTCTAAGACCCAAGAGATATCCCTATGATTTGGTATTTGGCTCTGTGGCAGTTAGAAGAGGTTGTTAGTGCCTCTGGTGTGTGGTTGGAGTGTGAAGTTAGTCAGCTGCTTAAAAAAGGAACTGACCACCCTCTAGCCAGAACCTCAAACTATATCAACAGTATTTCAAAAGACGAAGAGGCAAAAGTTATCTTCGCAATCAACTATGAATCTCAATCAACTTTAAATACAAACACGTTGCTACTCAGATGAAGAAGACCTAAGAAAATTATTCTGCTTAGGAAAATATTGGCAATGGGAATCTGAAAGAATCTAGAGAAATTTTACTATTTGTCAGTTTTGTCTAGGGTTACCCAAAATTATGATGTATATATTTTATGAATGAAATAGTGCTAAATATGTTAAACTGGAGTATTTGAAAGAGTCTTTATCTCATTTGCTGGCCCATTATTCTCAAAGTGATTGTTACTAAAATAAGAAAAATTCTTGACATTTATTGAATATTTATGTATGTCAAGCAATGTGCTAACCCCTGTGCACAGTTATCTCACTTAATCTTCACATTTCAAATAAAATGGATAGTTTCATTGCCTGGTTTCCATTGATAAGCCATTTAGGCCTCCAGAGGTTAAATAATTTCTCTAAGGTAATTTAATTAATAAGAGTCAGATGCTGCCTTCAAACCAGGTTTTACTGAGTCCTAAGTCCATATTTTAAAATCCTGTGCCATGCGATATATACATAGCTAAATGATAGATGATCACTATATAGATTAATAGTCCTGTGGTTAAATGATTCACTAATAGATACAGAGATAGAGATACCAAAGGATAGAAACAATCTTGTGTTCAGTTCCACCCAACCATTTGATGCTATGTTGGGAGGAAAGTGGGAAGTAAACACTTGTCTCCCAGCTACTGAGAACATTCAGAAAAAGAAAAACGAAACACTTATGATTTAAAATAACTTCCTAAAAATCATCGGCATGTGTTATATTTGGTTCATCAACAGGGGAAAAAATAGACACATGCATTGAAAATGAAATATCTATGCTAAATGTCTTTGATATCCTGCCAGATTTACCCACAGAAGGTCTCGACTATAAACAAACAGCTACTTACACATGTATGACCCTGGAAAGAAGACTGAGTGGGCACAAAATGGTGTCTGTGTTATCTTGAAATTTTGCTTCATTTTGAGCTGTCAGATTTTCACCTCCTTTCAAGGAAAAGAAAAACAGGAACTGTGGTTCTACTTTTAGTATTAGAGTTGCATAACCATATCCAAGTAGCTCAATTATACCTTTGCTAATGGAAGGGATTGTTTTCAAGGATGAAATATTTTGTGTCAGAAATGGTAATTTGACAACTACCACCCAATGAGCATAGACAGTTCCTACACTTGGTTTTAATCACATTTCAGCAAGATCATAATATTTATTCACTGTTTAGAACACCTCTTAAATCTTTTGGTGTTCTAACTCTTGGTTTCTCTGTAACTTTGTGAGAGATTGTGCTTTCTTGAAAATTATTTTAAAGAGTATATTTTATATAGGGCTGCTAACAGAAAATTAGATTTTAATTTCCTTAAAAGGAGACCCCATGCTTCATATGTTTTCAATATTTCTTCATCCTTGAGCTGAAAACCACTAGTTCAGTGTTAAGAATATAACAGATGGCCAATAAATATTTATTGACTGATTACACTCACAATGAATTTTCCCCAATTAAGCTCTAGATCTCTAATTCTATTAACACAAACATCCAGCTACAATGCAGTGTTTGTCAATATTCGACAATTTATCTCCAGTAGAAACATTTGTGTTTGCACTATTTTTTATTAAAAATGTTAAAAATAAACAAGCTACTTATGTCTAAAACAACTTGATATTTAATGTTTCATCTCACCCAAAATGATTGTCTTATTCGGTCACATTTTTGATTGCTCAAAAACTCATCCTAAGTAGAATTTACTTCAATGAAATTGGAAAATTGAAGTTATTAAATATTCTAATATCACCCTTTTCAGTTGTTGCTTATGTAGAGTTTGGTAACTTTAACAATGTAATTGATTTCCACTTTTATAAGTGCTGTTTCTTGCGGAGTTTTTTTGGTACCGGGGATTGAACTCGGGTCCTTGCACTTGCACAGCAGGCAGCCAAACCACTGAGCTAAATCCCCGGCCCCTAAGTGCTGTGTTTTTAAGAAAAGTGGAAAGGATTTAAGACAGACATTTTCATATATATTTGGGGATTTATTGTATTTCGTATGTACATTGTATTTCATAGTACATCATATTATATTTGGTAAAACAAAATTTAAGATATTTTCAAAGGTATCATAAGGCATATTTCTATAATATGATTGGGGTAAATGCCCTCACCTGCCACAGTGTGACATGTATTTTGAAAGGTAAGAAACATTATGTATACTAGCAAAAACTATCTTCTAACAAGTAGAAGACTAATTTAGGAGAAATACATTTCAATATGGCTAACAAAGGTCAAGAAAAGTAATGTATATACATGTGACTTCATTTAGAAAGGTCATGTCTTTGATTGATACTAAAAATTCATTAAGACCTTCTGACATATTTCGTACTCAATGACTGTAGTACTTGAACAGCTATGAAAACGAAAAAAACAATATTTTATATTTCTATCACCATGAGGTGTGTGACTATTGATATCGGAGAACTGTTTAAAACTATTGGCCATTACACATGTTAAGACATTAAAGAATCAACTCAACAAACAAGAAATATATAGGCGCTCAGCCTCCCACCCTCAGTCATCTATACTCTTAATATCTGCTACACTGTTCTGTTCTTTTCCATCTCACATTTTTCCTTTGTAAAATGGGAATAGTGAATTGTTTCATGACTAATCAACAAAAGTAATTGAAGATTAAATGATATCTTACACTGGTAAGACAACATTAACAGTCACTAAAAGAGATAAAAAAAAGATAAATAAAAAAACTCTCTCTACTATCTTGGTTGAAAAGAATTTAAACTACTATAAAACAAAAGCATATGTTTTAGATTACATTTAAGTTATGTACTTTATTTCCAGTAATCCACCTGGGTCTATTTTTTAGCTACTCTGAAATACTTCAGAATTTGTTTCTAGCAAGGCAATATATTACTCCAAATTGAATATTTTACAATACCTTTATACTTTTTGTTATTATTTATCTATGTTAGCTACTAGGATATATCTGCTTGAAAAACCTTCTATCCGCAAGTCACCTTAGACAGCTTTGTGTGGTGAAATCTGGGGGACTATCACCACAAAATCAGAGAGAATTAAGACCATCTCCTGAGTTTTTCTGCAAGTCACTCTGAAACTTATTTCTAGGCAGAAGTGTGGTTTTTCTGTGTGATTTTTTTCCCGTTTCTAGGCAAAGGATTCATTTTCAAAGGCTTCTAAATTTTTCCAAAAAAATACCATGATTTTTACTTACTTGCCAAGTTTCTAAACTCTTAGACTGATTTTCATGCAGAAACTCAAGAGTGACTCCAGAAGACAGCATTTAGTCCACATGCCCAGTGTCTCCTTCTGGTCGTGAAGGGAAACCCTCTCCCAGTTATGCTGGGCATGTGTGCTGATCACCTGGCCTTCACCCCTCTCCAGACTTGACTGCTTTCTTTTACATTTGTTCTCTCTCTCTGCTTCTTTACCTTGCTTATGTTGTATTATTATTTTGTTATGTATGTAAACTATTTCAAAACATTTGTGAACAAGTTAGATTGTAAATAAACAAGGCCCAGTGATATTATATAGAGAGATATTTTGAGTCCTTCCCAGAAAAGGTGGATTTTAAAGTTCAAGATAATATTATCAGCAGGCTATACACAAAACAATCATGTTTATAAGTAGTGGGTTGGAAAATTCAGACCACCTTTTTCTATATAAATATTCCTCATGTAACCATTGCCAGTTAAGGTACAGTCTATTTAACACATGATCTAACTTAAATAAATTTTATTTGCTTTGAAAAAAATAATTAAACAATACCATTCCACTACATGGTATTAAGTCAACAACACTGAAAATGAATCCTTATGACATACAATTTTAAACTTTTGGTTAACTGCAGTTGCAAAGCGATTGCTCAGGAAATATTTACTGAGTGATTGGAGACAGAATGAACATTAAACAAGAAAAGAAAGATAATGAAAGCATGCACAAAATCTTCTGAGTATAGGAAAGGTGACAGAAACCAATGGTCTTGATTCTTTGTTTGGTCTCATTACAGTAAAACACTTCAGTTTGTATTTCCTTGAACCTGAAACCCTTATGCATTATCCAAATACATTATATTTATTTAGAGGAGGAGAAGGTGCAATAGAAGAAGGAGGAGGAAAGGCTGAAGAGAAATGGAAAAGGCATTTTTCTTAGATGAGCATGTAAATCTGAGGGAAAAATAGAAAATAAGATATTTACGAGGACATGTGTGTTCATGTAACTTTTTAAAACTCCACATATTGAGTAAACTGAATTTAGGAATAAATTGTAAAAAATAAATAGCAGCACATCTTTTGTGTGATTTATTTGAGGGAGAAAGCAATAGTGATGCTTTGGTCATAAAATATTTTGAACTGGCCTCAACCAAGTGGCATCAACATGACAACAAATAGCTGAATATATTTTAAATAGTAATATTGAATCATATTACTGAAAAACACTGCTAGTGACTAAGTCAGAGCAGGTATTCCAAGTTCTATAGTGACCATTTCTAAAATTTCAAATAATTGATAAACTACTTTATAGTAAGTGTTGGAATGATCTATGTAAACAAGACATAATTTAGAAACTAATGTTCTTAATCATCCCCAAGCCATGTGAAATAAAATCCAGTTATTCACTTCATTTTTATCCCAGAAGTTATTTGTAATTAAGAATCAAAGAAATGACTCTCCACCTACTTTCTAATTTTTCCTTGTGAAAATGTGAAGACTTTAACTCAAGTTATTATTATTTATTTGCATTGGTAATTGAAATGATTTCACATGATATAGAATTAAACAGAAAAATTGAAATTTTAAAGAAAGCATTAAAACTTTGATACATTTGCATTAAAATCATTACTTAATCCAGAGAAATTAACACCAAAATTTCAGAAACTATTTCTACAAGCAATTTTACAAAATATTCTATTGCTAGGAAGATCATCATATATGCTATGTACCCTCTCTTTTTTTATCCACTGTGTAAATAGTACCAGCTTAGAATTATATTATTTTTTAATATATTTCTCAGAACAATGTTTTGAAAGAATTCAATTTCTTTTCTTATTAAAATATTAATCAAGATTGTAGTGATAATTATACACACCTGAAATGTGAGAAACAGCACCTGTGCTATGAATGGAGAAGGTGAGACTGATATTTCCTCTTGTGATTTAATATTAAAAGCAAACATAGAACAGTAGCCAATACCATAAATGATATTGAGGTAGCAAGAGAAACAATGACTTCATTTCTGTTGCTAGTTAAGAATAAGCAATTTGGGCAAACAAAAGGGCATAAACATTTAAAGTATTAGATCACATAGACAAAAATAACAGATGATTGCTTTCCTGAATTGAAAGAAATAATGAGAAGCAATAGTTCTATGTTCTAAACATCTGAATTATACATATCTGTAACACCTTATTTTAATAATAACATACTACCAAAGTTATCACTAATTTAGCCTTTAAAACTCAGCAATTTGCTATCACAATCATTTTAAGGTACTTGAAAAATGATATCTGAATAAAATAGGTAATGTAGAGAAAATTATGCATACAAGTCTTTGAGCAGTTAGTGAAGTAAGGTGAAAAATATTGTTTAGGATAAAACCTGCCTAGAATATTGAGTTAATGTGAGAGCATTATCCAACTCTGAATGCTGACGAATCCTGTATTTTATTCAAAGCATTTGTGGAAATTCCTTATTTTGGTTTGTGCCTATCTCATTTCTAACTCTCTCTTCTAAGTAGAAAAATGCCTACACTGTCTGTATCTTATTTCTTAAGTATTCATTTTGAAAAACATACAGGAAAATAAAAAACATGGGAGAAAATTTCCACTAGCATTGCTTTAAGTTATGGAGTTGCATATTAAATACATAATTAGTGCAAATATAATTTAATAATTTTGAGTGTTTTAACATATAAAATTTTGTGCAGAGTTGAATGCAAAGAACATTTTATTTCATACCTTATTTTAATTACCTTCTATAGTGCAAAAAATACACAAAACTACAAGATGCGATATAGTGAGTATAGTTGTAACAAGAAGTGTCAATTTCATTACCTTACCAAATGTGTCCAGAAAAATTCCAGATATTTTGTTCCTTTTCCAATTTTGGTATATGTGCTGCCAAAGCGAGCATTGTTCCTTTTCTACAGTGTTACAACCATGATATTTAATAAAATCTAAGGCTTATTATAATTAATCCTTTTTTTCTGCCTCCTCTGTTAAAAAGAGACATATCATGTTGTGGGATGTTAAAATGGAATTTTGTGCTCTGTACATTATGTGTGCAGTATCTTCAGAGGATTGCTTCCAGTGTCACCACCTTTCTCCCCGTGAATAACAAAATCCATAGATGTTCATGACTCTTTTAGATAAAATGGTATAGTATTTGTATGTAATCTGTGCATAACCTCCCATGTGCTTCAAGTCATCGAGATCACTTATTGTATTCAGTGCTATATAAATGCCATGTAAATAGTTGTTAAACTGTGTTATTCAGAGAATAATGTCAAAAAGCAAAATTCTGTACATGTTCAGTTTTGGTTTTTTAAATTTTTTTATGTTTTTGGTACCGGGGATCAAACTTGGGACCTTGCGAGGCAGGTGGCGGAACCACTGAGCTAAATTCCCTGCCCTACATGTTCATTTTAGACACAGTTGTAAAAATTATTCTCCATTCTCAGTAGGTTAAATTCATGGATCTAAATCCATAGATAGGAGAACAATTTGTACAAGAAAAATACAATTTTGTTGTTGTTGTTGTTGTTGTTTGGGAGGTTTTTTTGGCACCAGGGATTGAACTCGGGACCTTGAGCTTCAGAGGCAGGCAGCGGCACCACTGAGCTAAATCCCCGGCCCCATTGTTATTTTTACAAGCCAACTGGTCATTTCTAGAGAAATTGTATCTTCTTATGTCTTATGACACAGAAAGTTAAATATAAATGTATATGCATAACACAAAGATATAGCTGGTGGAATATACTAGAATCATGTAGAGGAGGATGCTTTTGTGGTTTTGTTTAGAATACTAAAAAATTACCAGCCTCTAAATGTCGACTACTAAAAGAATAAATAAATAAATTTACTCAAAGATTTATTATTCAGCAGGTAAAATGAATGAACTTGTGTAATATGTGTTGACACTGAAAATCTTACCTGGAAAAATATTGATAATATAAAATATAGTGCTGCTTAATGGTATGTAACCTAAGATACCATACATGTACATTTTCGAAACAACACTTGTGTGATTTGTGTTTTAAAATTACTAATTGTAAAAGTCTAAAAACATGTCTGGAAATGATAAATACTAAATCTATGAGAGTGGTTAACTCTGAGGAGAGTTGTAAAAGAATTAAATGAGCAAAGATATATAGTGTAGGCCCCTTTTATAGACAGAGAAAAAGAGATGAATGAAGCAACACTATTTTGAAATTTGATAAAGATTAGCAAAGGTTACATGATTTTTTTACTGTAATATTATTATCTGATTTGTTATATATTTTATGGAATGTACAACAGCACTTAATTTTTTAGAAACATCAGAGAATTTATTTGGAATCAGATAAAGTAGTGCTAGTTCACAGTTAACTGTATAAACTAAGCCAGATTCATATTTTTTAGCATCTAAAAAGAGGCCAATAGTACAAAAATTCAATGCTTGATGTGTGTGTTATCTATGTGAGTGGGAGAGTATGGATTTAGAAGATAGATAGCTAGATAGGCAGATAGATTTGCGAAATAGGCATTTCCCGAGTTCTTGAGAGTAACAGAAATACATTGCTGTCATAAGAATTACATGGTCCTACCAAGTACAATGCTGTAGAGACTTTGACTAATTTATTAGTATAAACAGAAATGCACTCCAAGTGTTACTTCATTATAGTGTAATTGCATTTATGAAGCATTGCAAGGACAAGGGATTCTGCACATGATAAAATCACATGTGTCTTTAACTCAAAGTACAATTTTAATGTAAGTAAACAAAGCCAATAACAGTAGTTGCTTTGCTTGGCAAGGGTATGGTAAAGTTTATGTTTAAAATGGAAGTTTTTTGGTAGCCATAAGAGTCTATTTGTTTTACAATACACATAGTGGAAAAAATTAACATGATGTTAGTATTAATTGGGGATTGATATATGATTTGGTGGCTCAATTCTCATCCCATTCTATTATTACATAGCCACCAGACTTTGTACTTAACTCCAGAAAATTGAATTGCATTCAAAAAAGAACAAATAAAGCCAGGTGTTACGGTGCACACCTGTAATCCCAGTGCGTGGGAGGCTGACACACAAGGATCATGAGTTCAAGGACAGCCTGAGTTACATAGTGAGTACAAGGCCAACCTGAACTACATAGCGGCAGACCCTGTCTAGAAAATAGGAAAGAAAGAAAGGAAGGAAGGAAGGAAGGGAGGAAGGAAGGAAGGAAGGAAGGAAGGAAGGAAGGAAGGAAGGAAGGGGGAGGGAGGGAGAGAGGTCTGAGAATATGTCCTCCTCATCCTTGTGCTTTCCTTTTACTTCTTCTCTTTCACGAGCCTTTGTCCTTTTAACTTCCCCATTTCCCTTCTAGTCACTCAGCTCTCCCACACCCACCTTATTGTCTCACCAGTGTGGACTTTGACCTAGCTGGTAGTCTCTGTATGCTCTGTTAGTACCCACTGCTAGTTTGAGGCTGGAGAGTGAAAGATGAAGAGATAAAGGAAGGTCTCCTGGTAACACTGCATCAGTTTGCAACTCAGATCTTCCACAGGTTTGGCTTGATGCTAGTATACAGTATCTGCAGTACCTTAATATTTCAGAAGACCAACTCTTTGCCAGCTTTAAGATGTACTTCAGAAGGTCTTGTTCTGCACCTAGCTTGAGAAGGAACCAAACGCCAAGAAAGAGAAAGAAGGTGAAGACTGGGAGACAAAAAGCACTGTTACACACCTAACCACAACACTTGGAATTTTCTGAGGGAGGTGTGGCATCCTTTCTAAGATGGAAAATACAATGTGGTTGTCTTATACCTATACCATGTCACCCCACTCAGTCATAGGCTTTCATGTCACTTTTTCACCACAAGTAAGCCAAATCTTATGAATGAGACAAATTCTTACCGTGACTTCAGTTCAACTTCTTTTCTCCCTTCCAAAGACAGAGAACCCCACCTCCTCTGAAATGCGACTGGATGCAGTGCTAAACTTTGATTTAACATTCCATCTACTTTTCAATTAAATAGTCTGTTTCTGAGGTAAGCTGAACAAGGCCAAATATTTCTAAGATCATAGCACTCTCTGCTGTGTATTTCTCCCCCCTGTGATCTTATTTCAAGGACCCTTTTTACTGATGCTGAGTCTAATTTCACTTCTCCTTGATAACCTGCTCCATGTTTGGCTGCTGTGGCAAGGTGTCACATGGGTCAGTGTTGGGGTATAATTTGATTTGGGTGCAACTGGCTTCTGCCGCCATACAGTAATCTCTTACAGCCTCTGGCCTAGGCTTTCCTCATATTAAAAAAAAGATCCATAATATATTAATAAGGACATTTATTCAAAAGATTCAACCAAGACAAAAATAATAATAGCTTATATGAGAGAAATTATGTCTTTCTCATTGAAAAATTTGCCGGAGTGGGTGTTCTAGTAATGAAGGAAGTTTCCATAGATCTCCTATCTTACTTGCTGACTCCCACCCAATGTTCTACCTCTCTTGTCCAGTTTGTGGTAAAAGCAGGTCCATGGTCTTCTACATTCCGCTGTTAAATTGCAGTGCAAGTGGTTTGTATTCTGAAACTCGAAGAGGAAGGAAAATGAGGCACTCAGGATGATCTGATCTTAGCTTCCAATCTAAACAACGAACAAGTTGTTTCACTCCAAAGACTTTCCTTGCACTAATTTGTCTCTGGTATGGTTTAAAATTGTTATTATGATAGATATAATTGACGAATCATAATCGTATACATTTATGGGGTACAATATGCTGTTTGGATATGGATGTACAATGTGGAATGATTTAATCAAGCTACCTAACGTATTCATCACCTCGCATCCCATGAAATGTACTCTTGGCAATTTTTAAATAGAGAAAATATTATTTCTAACTGTAATCACCATGCTGTGCAACAGATCTCACAATGTATTTCTCCCATCAGACTTAAACATTGTATCTTAGAAAAGCACCCTTGTCACCTCTCCTCACTCCCCCAGGATCTGGTGACCGCCATTCTACTCTGTGCCTCTAGGACACTATGAGAAGTTTTTGTTTTTTTGTTTGTTTTTGTTTTAAATCCACAGTATAATCTTGTACTACAAGATTGTATGTCTTCTTGATAGTCATGGGTTCTTTTAAAATGCCTCTTTGCTGTCATATTAGTCTCTGTAGCTAAAAGTAATCAGGAAAAAGGTAAAGAATTTTAATCTCAGATGTTGAATGGTCTTATGACCTTAAAAATTGCTTTTACTCCAAGTTTTGTTCATAAGTCCTCAATTCATACTTGAAACAGTATCACATTATGCAACATCAATTTTATATATTTTGAAAATATTTTTTGCTTATTTTTCAGTATTTTTCACTTTCTCTTTAATTTTTTCTATAATATTTTGGAGTTTTTTAATATTCCTTTTTTGTCTTTCATTCATTTTGAGACACACTATTCCATTTCTTCAACCTTTTGTTCTTTCTAGTTCAATTCTATTTCCAAGGTGATTTTTTTTCTTTTACTTATTTCCTGAGCTCAATCACACTTTTCTGACTATTTACAATTCTTATGTTTGTTTGTTTTTTACTAGTGTATCTTTTTGTTTAAGTCTTTTTAGTTATTCTCAAATAGCAGTTTCATTCATTCTTTTTTAAGGGCTGGTGATTCTCACATGAGATATTATTTTGTTCTTTATTCTATTTATATAATAATTTTGTATGAGATTTGATTTGGATTCTTCTGTTATATTCATGTTTATGGAAAATTAATTTTGCCAAACTTCTAAAATGAAATGGAATTCGGGAAAGCTTTTTACTTTATTGTTTTTGTATCATGTCCAGAAATAGGCTGTTTTGCATTTGGGAATTTTTTGGCTGTTTGGTCACTCATTATGGTCTAGACTAGGCATTAATGAACAATTTTTTTTTCTGTAGAAATACAAGTAGTAAATATTTTAGGCGTTGCAAAAGATACATTCTATGTCATAACTGCTGAACTACCTCCTCAACTATATAACTACCTCCACAGGAAATACATAAAAATGGGTATTTTCTAAAAAGACATTATTTACAAAAACAAAAGTTAGGTTGGATTTGGCTTATAAAATATGGCTTATAATATATCTCACACATTATCATTTCACAAGTAACCCAATATTTTGAAATTATTAAAATTTTTCACATTTTTATTCAAAGTCCTCAATACGTCATTGCATTCTCTAATTAAAGCACATTTCAGTTGAGACTAACATCAGCTCAAGAACTTAAGGGGGTATTGATTACTTCATTGGCAGCACAGGTCTCCAGTTTCCATTTTCTCATCTGTGTCTCTTATTTATTCTCCTCACTTTTTCATCCTGCCCCTCAAATATCTTCCCAGTGTTGGGGACAGTCCTGGAAAGGTGCTCTAAAGGGTCATTTTGATAGTTGTGAGGTACTGTCCTGCCTCAGCCCCCCAGACACCTATGAGGCAACTCTCTGCCTTCCTTTGGCTGTGGAAGGGCGGATGGCTCTCTGGGTAGCTGCTTTTCCAGACACGCTGCCAGGGAACCCTAGTGGCTGCTCTGTCCTCAGCCTAGTGGACACCCAGCTGCAACACCACTCCCCTTGCACAGGTCCTGGTACCCTACCTTCTAACTGCGTGTGGTTTAGAGTTGTTTACAGTTTGTAGAACATTTTTCCTGCTAGTTTCGTCATCTGTCTTTTTCTTATTTTGTTATTCTTCCTCCCATCTTTTCCCACCATCTCTAGTTCTTATCTTCATCTTCTTCTTTTTCCTTGCTGTATCTTGTAAAACTTTGGTAAACAAGAGATAAAAAGTAAATAGTATAGACCCTACTCATGTGGTGAAGATCACCCAGAACCCTAGCTAAAGAAGATCTACTCAAACTCTTAAGTGCTAGATAAATGCATGCAAAATTAATTTATGGAACTTTAGAGGAAGACATGCTGCTACAGTAATAAAATTAAGCAACCTTGGTTTAGGGGTTTTATACTTGAGAAGTATGTTTTCTTTTCTTTTTTTCCCCTAAAATATGTTTCTGTAAAAACAGAGATTAGAGAATACAAAATTAATGGGTTAGTTTTTGACTTATCTCTTACTTCTCTCTCCCCTACACACACACACACACACACACACACACACACACACACAGTCATACACACACAAACCTGGTTAAAGCATGAAAAGGACACTTTTTCAGGGGCAAATAAATACATATTGCAGTAAATTGGAATGGAAGAAAATGAGAAACTTTGGTATAACATTCAAATATTGCCTTGTTTATACTGATTCCTGACTGGCTTTGCAACGAGGAAGAACATACACATTTACCTTAAAGTATGAATTATATTTTATAATGATAATTTATGTTAAATTCAGTTACATTAAAAATTAAATGCAATAAAGCCCTTCTTTCTTCATGGGAAGATTCAAAGTAAACAACAAAAGAGAGGCACAATTCAAAACCACTAAGCATCTATAATGACTACATTTACTTTGCAATTTGTGGAATTTCCACCTCATCTCAGTCACTGTAGCTCCTGTTTAATCATTGGGGGAAGACAGCAAGGAAGTTGCCCATATTTCACTTAGGCTAAATTCTTGTGCAAAGGATCTTGCCAATAACCTTGGGGGTTCTAAGTTTTTGTTTTTTACAGGTGAGATTTTTCAAAGAGAATTTTCATCCCCTGAGTTTTTCCAGGGGGAGCCAAAAAAATATGAGAAAACATCAACTGATGTTCTGTGTAGGTTCCAGATAAATTAGTTAGTGGGACATGGTTCATATTTCCAGGACTTTCTAAAACACAGTTTCACTTGAGAGGTTCATGCTATTTTGTCTAAAAAGTACTGTGAACAAATGTTGCACTTTTCTATTCTACTTCAATTGTCTCATAAATAGACCCAGCATGAAATTTAACAGGAGCATCAGGGACTTGGAAACAGTATCTCACTCCATTTCTGATATAAGGTTGCAGTTTATCTTAATTTTATGAAAAGGCAGAGTATTTTTCTTATAGATTTAATATTTCAAATGGAACTCGATTTCAAATTATTTATGGAAAAACATTCTTTTATGAATTTTAATACAATTCAGGGAAATTCAACTACAAATCATTGAGAAATTTAACAAACTGATTCTAAGTTTATAATACTCAATTTTGATACACCTTTTATGTTCAAAATTTTTCTGAAATGCAAAAATCTTAAGATTTAAGATGTAGTCGATGTTAGAAAACTAAGAGAGTCAAAAATAGTGAATATGCATGTAGCAATGTGTGTTTTAAGGCATTCCAAAACATTTAATACTAGAAACCAGATGATATGTTTACAATATCTTTATCATAAAAAGTGATTATGCAGGTAGCATATGCAATATGGGACTTGGTAGTTACCATAGTAACTATACTTTTACTGAATATAATAATAAATAACTATATTCTTTGCAATTATTAAGATGGTAATTTACAGTAGCTTTGAGTTAGTTTGTTTGCTCAATTTTTAAATTTCAAATTAGGATAGCTCCATTTTCATCCTTTTGGGACTAATGAAACAAAATTAAAAATAAAAGAAATTAAAATAAAACAAAATTTAAAAAATTTAAAATTATTTGCTTTGTATCTTTTAAATTTTTGTAGTTGTATCAAAGAAATAGCAAGAAAGTTTAATGTTTATAAGTGACTTTCTGGTATTTGAGAACTAGAGTTGTTTTAAAAAGCCTTTTTATGAAATATGTCAGATTACTAAATGGTAAAGAATTTATATAACAAAGGCTTAGTGTTTATTCTGTTCTAGAAAGAACTCTATACATATTAATTTATTTAATTTTCATTTGCAAATCTTAATATCTTCTTTTAAGGGTGAATCTCTCTGAAACTCAAACCAAGAGAAATAGCCAAATAGAACTAGGGAAAGAAAAATCCCCTCCTTCAGGATATCTTCTCTGTTAAGTGTTTGATGTCTGGTAAAATAACTTGTATAATTCAGAAATATATTAAGGTAAAATATATTTTTCCTCTGAATAACACACTTCTTGTTATGCCTCTTCGTACTGATCTATTATCCTTCTCACAACACATTTGATTATTAGAACATCTTTTGATTTCTACATTACTTTTGTTCTCCCTTTTCCATTCAAATAATTTTTAAAATTTTAAACAAAGTTCTAGGCATTTTTTTCTGCAATTAGTATTCTCTTAAGTTCAAAGTTATTTTTCTTCATTGACCATTATTTTACCGAATTGCTTTTTTTTGGAGGGGGGGGCAAGGTCTCACTTTGTAGTTCAGGTTGACTCTGCACTTGATCTTAGCCAAAAGGCTGAGAAGCAATCAGGCTGACTCTGAACTGACTATGTAGCCCAGGCTGGCCCTGCCTCAGCCTCCCGAGTGCTGGCATTACAGGCATGCACCACCATGCCCGGCTGAATTATTTTTATTTTGATCTATTTGAAAATATAAAAAAGTTGAAAGAGAAAGTGTTACTCATTTCCCATAATCTAAGGAAAAGTTTAGTCACCATTTCAATTTCATTTTAAATAAATGTTTTTATTTATATACTTTTTTATTATTCTGTATTATATATTGTTTCATTCAATTAACATTATATTATTTAAATTTTATGTCTCCATAAATATTTCTGTAGCTGCATGGTCTATTCTTATCATAGTTTGTTTATTCATTCCCTTACAATTAAACATTTAAATTTCTTTTAATTCTATTTCATGATTAATAAAGTTGGTTTGAATGTTTTTAATTCATAAGCCTTGCTTTATGGTTTGTGAATCTTAGTGTAGATTTCCCCAGGACTAGAACTTATTAGTCAAGGCATTTTGAATCTAAGTACATTTTAGCTAATATAGAAAGCAAAGGTATTAAACTTTCTACCTCAGACTTTGTGCATGTTCACCTTCCACATAGCATGGGTTCTAAAAGAAAGGTACAGAAATAGGATACATTTCAATTAATTTCAGATGATATGTGTTTATTTGGCCTATCCCCTGCCCATAATGCTCAACTGCAAACGGCAAATCTACTTGAGCATAAAATTGCTGTGGGCATTAATGAAATAATGAATATAGAAATTGTGCAAGATATCCATAGGGCATACAGAGGTCAGATAGGGAGCAAAATTAAAGGAGAAAATATAGTAAATGGTGGAAATTATAATTGGTACAGAATTTGTGCAGCCTTGAAAACTGCAATATAAATATATGCCATGTGTTTCAGATGTCATCCTGTCTACTTTAATCCCATTTTATGTCTTTTTTTTTCCTCTTCTGTCCTATTTACTTTTCTCCTTCATATTCCTTGCCTCTATACTAGTTAAGCTGCCTGTCTTCACTTCCACATTTTAATGTCTTCTTTCTCTTCTTTTCAACTGAAGTTGCAGTGTTCCTGCAGTGGGGTGAGAGTGATGGAAGGTCAGAAGAGGCTAAGTGAGAAAACAAGAAAGAAAAGGAAAGAGAAGAGGAAAGAGGAAAACTTCTTCCAAAGACAAAATATGATTCTTACATGAATGTTCTGTATATTGCTGAATTCCAAATTTGATTTTCAATACTTAGTTCTCCCCAAGAAAATGTTATTGCAGGTAGATAGCTAAGTTGGTTAGAAACTATTATAAGGCAGTTAGACAAGGCTGAGTCCTCAGCATAGAAAACAATTGAGACACATTCATTAGTTAGCATTATAAAAACAGAAAAGGTACTGCACTCATATACTTCTCCTGGGGATGAATGGCAGTGATTGATATTCTAAATAGGCCTCAGTCTTCCTAGCCCATTTCCCTTCCAGAAATTCCTTGTTCATTCCATGTACACTTGCTAGCTTCCCCATTTGATGCCCATTTAAACAATATTACTTGGGTGACTGTACTTGTAATCTTATTGGTTGATCATGTTTTTGTCCTACCTTATGCCCATCTTGTGATTTTCCTTTGGATATTATCAATTAACTGTAGTTTTGTCCCACCTTGTACCCACCAACCTCACCTCATAGCTTTGCCCGATAAAACACTTTTGAGAAGCAGGTTGGTGGGCAACCTACTTTCTGGTCCCCCTTCTGTTTCTCTTGGACAGAAACTAGCTTTCTTTCAATAAATTCTTCCTACACTTAACCTCCATTGTGCCTAGAATTCATTCTTTGATTTTAGAGAATATGAACTCACATTTCTGATATATAGCAAGTTGGGAGTTGTAATATTTCTCTTCTTTGGATTATTTTGCTTGTTTGGATAACTTGGTGCCCTATATCATTTTTGGATTACTTGCCACCCTATGTCATTGTGAAGTTCATCTCGCTGACAATGAAAACATACATTCATCTCTAGGCACCTCGTCATTGGCTTGAACTATTACCACATGTACCCTCAGAGTAGTGTTTCTCAGCTACAGTCATTTTACCTGGCGATTTGGATTTTACCTGGATTTGGCAATTTCTGCAGACATATTTGTTTGTTACAACTTGGGGTGGGGGGGGGTACTGATGTCATCTAGTGGGTAGAATCCAGGCATGTGGGTCAAGAAATGCTTAGGACAACTCCTCATACCAAAAAATTGTCTGGCTCTAATGTCAGTACTCAGGATAAGGGAAAATGCTTTATAAAAAGTTAATGATCCAATTGTTATAAAAAAAATAGAAAATATTGGAAGGCATTTGCTAAAATGAAGTATTTTTCTGCATATAGTAGTTTTATACTGTTTCTTATAGTAATAAAATGAAATTATTGGCCGATTATTAAGTCTGTCATCTAAAACTTGACATAAGATATTTTCTTTCTATTGTCACCTGAATAAAAGGCCTTCAAGTATGGAACTTTTTTTGTTACTGTTGTAATTCATTGTTGCTCATAATAGCCATTCCATAAGCATTTATTTTTTTAAATGAATACCATTGTGGGTTAAGTTAACCAGTTTTTAATAAATTGTTTTGTCTTTTTTCTCCTTTTTTCCTCCCTACCACCTTTCCTTTCTTCATTTTGCAAGTGTTTTAATATATACCCTAGTAAATCAATTGTTAATATTCCTATCACCATCAACAGTACAAATATATATGTGCAGAAAAATATTTATATTCAAGTTTAGGAAATCACAAGATATCCATAGAAACTAGTGATTCCTTGGTGAAAAACTTGGTTAACTTGTAAAGACAAACATTAAACGATTACATAAATATCCACTGCTCAGATCTGTTAAAAGTGTGAAATTTTTTAAAATGTCACTCCCCCGAGTCTATGAACAGTCCAGCCAAAATCAAATTTTTTGTTCCTATAGAAGAGATCACTAAATTTGAAAATTACTTCTAGAAACTTCAAATAAATTTGATATAGTAGTTGCTGCTTCTATACTCATAAACAGAGACATGCACATTTCTGTTTAGTTTTTCTATTCGAATCAATGATCAGATTCAAGATTAAATTAATTTGGTTAATCACATAATTTATCCAGAATTTCCTTATCTATGACCTACTTGCTAAGAAAAGGCAAAAGAAATAGATAGGTTTGCATGGGGGTTATTTTCTATGGACAGGTGTCTGTTGACAGAATCCTTATCATTTCTTGCCAATTTTTCAAAGAACATTGTGACAACTGCTCACAGTAGGCAGTCAGACTCCAGAATTGATTTTGGCACTCTGTATTGATCATATTGTTGATGATCTTTAAAACATCTTGCTGTCCCAGACCTTACTTATGTCAGGGAGAATTAACAAATCTATCTGATACTGATATGTTCATGCCTTTACAAAATTCTGAAAATAAAAGCACAGGAAGTGAGTTGCAATTGTCATCAATATTTAAGAGTCATCTCTAGCCAAAAAGCATCAACAAGCTCACAGAACATTTTATAACGATGCTGCTCTCATTCTACTCAACTGAATATTGAGAGGCCCATAAAAGAGAACGAATTGTGGAGTCTTCTTATTTTTGAAGTTCTTGTTATTTCATTTTTGTTCTTTCTGTAGAGAAACTGATGAATGAGGCTGTGCTAGAGGAAAAGGAAAGAAAAGAAAGAGGAAGCAGAGAGAAAATGGAATACTTTTTGCTATTTTTCAGTTTTGCTAGAAAATGTAAAAAAGAAATATCAGAAAACTGATAATGAAAATTGCAAGCCATAGTGACATTACCTAAAATAAATATGTATATCTGCATGAATGTGCATAATACATATATTAATGCATCTAATTTATTCAGTGTTTTTGAAGAGCATAAGAAAATGTGTTTGTCTATATTTCCTTTGTCTTCTTGCATAATTTCTAACTTATAGAAAGAAAAAAAGTAAAGTGCAAAAAAGTAAACTATGAGTAAGTCACCTAGACTGTGGAAAAACATCTAGTTCTTTTGAGATTCAATCAGTGATCTACTCATTATATTAAATTGTTTTCTAAGACATGAAAGATATGACATGTACTGTAACTTTAGACAGTGCCAGAAGTCTGATGATTTTATTTCACTTAAAAATAAATCAATCTAAAGGCATTATTTGACTTTTAAATACCTTGGGTTTCTTGGCTAAATGGCTAACATTAGTCTGCACTTCAAAGGCAGATTAGAGTCTGGATTTAACAGCAAAGGCTAATCTGTCAAATTTTTAGTTTTGTTAGTTTGAGTCAAGACTCTCTTCAGCATGTGTACATTAAATCAGACTTGTAGAGTATATCTCAAACGTAAGAGTTTTATCTTATTTCTTTTTTTTTTTTCAAATGAATTTGGTCTAAAATGTTAACAAAATTGGAAACAGCTGTGTTAAGAAACTACTTTCTTTTCCATTTATAGTCTTGTCGACCAATATAAACTTCATCATTTTAGTGGAGCTTCTCCCCCCCACATCCAGATGTTATGGATTTCTCAATAATTCTCAGCAAAATTGCCAAAACCAACAAGAAGTTTTAACATGTAAATTCAACACATTGTTTCATGCTCATCATGGCCTTTTCTCCATCAACCCAATCTTCATCAGATTTCAGATGCTCCGCAGTTGACACAGCGACAGCAAAGGACTCTGAGTCATCATCTCATTGTGGGACGGGTTCCTTTTAAATTTTTTTGTCTGATTCATGAACTGCTTTTTGAAAATCTAAAAATGGTTCATGAATTGCCTGGGAGTTGGCAAAAATTAATAATAATGAGCCCATTTTGAGTACACTGAAATGAACTGATTATCATTGCAAGCTGTAGCTAATTTGGATTCTGGATGGCAAGAAAGGGTTCCACAGGAGCCTGCCTTTTCACTTGCAAGTAGGACAGATTTCATGGTGTGGCAAAGAAAACACTTTTGTAACCTTTACCTCTATGTTTCCTTACAGGATTATGGGATAAGTGTAGGAAAAAATAGGGCTGCCATCGACACTGTTTTTGTTTTAATTATTATTTAATCATACAGAGAAAACGATATATCCAACAGGCCAGTCTAAACAAGTAAAAAAGTGCAGCCATGTCACTTAATCCATGAATAGAGATAAGTGTTTTTGTGAATATGAGGAGATTATGTTCTGCAAAATAAGCATGAATATATCTGGTTATTTTATCCTGATTTATTAGCCAGCTCTTGTTAGTTTTGCTCATATCACTTTCTAATCATTTTCTCCTAAACTATCAAAGCCATTAGCTTCAGCATCATCTTTAAACTGAGTCTTTTAAACTGAGTTAATACATATTACACATAAAGTAAGAATTCTGCTTAGTTATCTTCCATAAAAATAATTCAGCAAAGTAAAGATCAGTCGACTATAGATATTGTTGAAATATGAGAAATTATATTTACTGAAATACCAGAAATTGTTTTGGCATAATTGGGGCAAAGAAGCAAATACAAAACATATAAAATGAAAAAAACAACTTCTACTTGCCTTTACATGAACTTGTGAAATGAATATTTTAAACCCTTGTTTTCATAGTAATCATGTACCTGCAACTATGTTTTGTTTTGAAACCAAATAAATAATCTTTGAAAGAAATAACCTAAGAACACAAAATAATTTTGAAAAATATAATTTGACTTCCCATAGTTTAATACACAACAGGATGAACTACTCTAATTTGGAGTTGATGAGGAAGTATAAAATACTGCAAAATAATTAAATAAACTTAACATTTAGAGAAAACATATTATCTTTCAGCATGTTATAGATTTGAGAACTTTCACCTCTTGGCCAAACTATGCTTTAACCAATTACAAATGGAGTGCCATAAAAATCTTGTACAGTGTTGGAAAGTTCTACTTGTGTTGCATGCAGAGTTCTGCTTCATTCTGCAGTAAAACAAATATTCTCTACACTGTGCTCTTTGAAGTTTTCTTGAGAGCATTTATTTTCTAAATGAAAGCCAAGAAGCACAACAAAGTGTTAAAAATAGTAAAAGCTTCTTTATCAATGTGTAGGATGGCCAAGATTAACCATAGTTTAAAAATTTTAATAAACATTTAGCAAAAAACCCCCACATTTCCCTATCATATTAAGGAAATCAAGCAATTAAATACATTAAGTAAAACAAGGAACACCTGTAGAAAGTGTCACAGGGATAGGAAACAGCAGAGAGATTTTGGATTAGAAATAGTACCTTTATTTGGAGTTGAGTAAAAATAGACATAAGAATCTTAGTCCCTGGCAAAGCAATTTTAAATCTTTATTTATTTATTTATTTATTTTTTGGTATCTGAGGATTACTAAATCCAGAAACCCTCCTAGAAATCCAAATTTAAACCAGGTAGTGTTTAACTATCTTCTACAGGATATGTAAATGCCAAATCATGTTAGAGTTTAATGCAGAAAAACTGTTTTATTCTCAATGAGAATTTTAAGTGTGAAAGGAAACCAGAAATATCACACAACATGCACAAAGTTTTAAATACTTTTACAGTATTTCTAAAAAAAATTGATTTAATAATTTATAAAAAAAAAACCTTCGAGGACTATGAGTATACTGAAAAACCTGAATATACTGCCCCATTAAACTTAAGGTCAGACCATTCCAACTTTATATTATGACACTAGACTTTACTACCAGACAAAGAGATAGAAGGACAAATAAAGAGAAAGATCTGATAATTTTGGTTTCTTTATTCTACTCTCCTCTATCTGCACAAAACGATCTTCAAATATTTGTTATTCAACTTATTTTCTCCCATGGGATTCCCTTTGACTCCCCCCTCCAAAAAAAGAAAAATAGAAAGAAGTACAAAACTGTATGGGAATTGAGATATTATATAGAGAAAAATACTTAAATTCATATTAAAAGAAAACTTTATTTCAATCCTAAAATGAATTTAAAAATACATATTGAATGACCATACTTATGGATTCTATCTTTTAGAAGCTAAGATGTACATGTTTTAGAAGAAGTATTTCTATTTGATTTTTGTAGCTAGGATGTAGCTCAGAAAGAGGGTAATATGAAGGTAACTCTATTATTTGGTCTTCATACTGAGTAGGCTGACAGATTGCTGGAGCATTTGAGATAGTGTTCCTCAGAACAGAGAGTGGGATGTCTAGGAAAAGCATGGTGACATGCAAATCTCACTGAGGTGTTTTGAGTGACTACAGGGAAAGCAATATATATTTTCAAAGAACTCTTTCCTTGGGCATTGTTCCTTCCATCATCTATTCGTCTTTGTAGCCATGTCCTCATGATCATTCCTCCTCTGTTTCTGACTCACCTCTGGATCTGATCATTCCTCAGATGAAGGGACAAATTTGCCTTCATGTGCCGGATTGAGTAAACCCAACTTCGAATTTTACTTGCCCTTCAACGGTGAAAAATAAGAACCAAGAGAGACTATGTAAAGGTGCAAATTTCCAATGATGAATGTCATTATATTGTATACCTAAAATGTACCAATGATTAGAATGAATAATCGATAATGTCAAATAGGAAGAAAAAGTCCAAAGGGGTAGGGGTAGTGGGAGAGGAAGGGGAAAGGAAAGAAGGGAAAGGAAAAATGATGAGAAATGGAAAAAATGGGAATAAAGTCTTTGTAAACAGGGAAGGGTGGAGGGCGTGAAGGGAGGGCTAGGAATGGGGAAAAAATAAGAACCAAGATGCATTATGTAAAGGTACAATTCCCAATGAGAAATGTAATTGTGTTGTATACCTACAATGTACCAATAAAAGAATTTAATACAAAAAAAAAATCTTACTTGCCCTTTGTTTTCTGTATGGCATGTGATCTAACAAAGAGTATTACATTATCAAATGTGGAATGTGAATATTACATGATATTCAAATTTACATTTCACAATATCTTATTAGAACACATCTTATTCATTCCATTAGAAATTGTCTACAGCTGCTTTTGCACTAAACTTGCATAGCTGAGCAGTTACTACAGAAGCTGTATGGCCTTCAAAGCCTGAAATATTTCTGACCCTGTAAAGAAAAATATTCTCTGACTTTTAGAGAGCAGAACAAAAAGCACTATAATTAGTATTAACAATGCTCCATGCTTCTTTATTTCAGGAAATAGTACCAATAGTCTTCAAACAATTTATGATAGAAATCTGGTTGTTTCTCTTTTTCCAAGTTTCTGAACCAGGGTGACTCTTGGATTATAGCTTGTTTAGAAATAAACCACTTCAATGACAAGGAAAGAAGAGATAATAAAGCAACCACTTTTTTTTTACTATATCCTTACTTTTAAAAGTTAGAAAATATTCCCCAAATATTATTTTCCTGCTTCCAAACAAACTCTTACAGGTTAAATAGTATAGAATCATACACCCTTTGTCTACAATTCTGAAATCTAAAAAGCTTTGACCTGGCCTCTCCTTAGGCTCTTTGTTTCTTTATCTCATTTAAGTTTTTCTTCTACAGAGATTTTATTGTGTTTGATGAAAGGCATAAGACACACTGTCCCAGATAATGTTACAGATATGTAATATAAACTATATGAATATAGTGTTCCTAAATTCTGAAAAATCATATGCCAGGTCCTGTAGGTACACATACGGTCTCGGGAGCTTCAGATCATAACCATCTAGAATTTTGTCTTCCCCATCCATCCTCATACTATATTTATAATATCAATAAATAACATACCAGTCACCCAGTTGTGATCATTGAAAAATAAATGTAGAACTACTTCTTGACAGCTCTACAATTATCATGCTATTCCAAGCTCTGACTTTTCTTATCTGGGTTACTGCAATATCCTATAGACTATTAGTACTTCTTCCAGTCTTGGCCTCTACATAATGGATTTTCCATAGATAGCAAGAGTGAACTTTAAAAAATGTATCTTTCATGTCACAACTGTGGTCAAAGCTTTCCAGTGACTTTCCATTGCATTTAAATGCCAAACTTCTTATTAGGCACTATACGATCCCATAGAATTCCACCTGAGCTGGTACTGTCTAAGCATCTTATACAACCATACTTTACTTACCGTCTAATTCTGTTATATCCCTCTTACTCATCTTTTGTCTCAAGCATTCAGGACTGAAGTATATCCTACTTTAGAGAAATTTTCTCAGGATTTCCATGACTCCTTCTCACTAGACCCACAATTCTGCTGAAATATATCACCAAGGGAAGCCTTTGGTGACTATCTTGTTTAAATACTTTCTACAAGGCTGCTGTAATTCTCTTCTCTCACACTTGGGTTTATTTTCTGCAGGTCTATTTATCATGCTCCTTTAGAATTTTATCACCTTATGGTTAGCCTGACGTAGACTTTTTAACAGCAGAACAGAGCACTAGATGGGAAGGCAGGAGACCTGGGTTCAAGTGCAGTTATGTAGCTTGGTTCACACAACTTCTGTAGCTTCTCTTGACATCTGTGTCTTCACTCTAAATAAAAAACTCAAACCATACACCTTTGCATTCTTTAAAATCTCTCAATTTCTAAGGGATTTTTCTCCCTCTTTTTTTCTCCAGTCAATTATACACATACCGATTTTGAAATTAAGTTTCAAAAGTTATATAGTTCATTTTCTATTATTCTCCCTCATGAACTAATGTTATAGTACCCTTTTAAAATATGCACTCTAATTAAGCACTGCCTCCTTTCCAACAGAATTTCTTACCACTCCAATATAAAGACATTCCAACCCATCTAGTCAAATTACTCTACACATAATTGTTTTGTTTTCACAAAAGTTCCTTTTTCACTAATAGTGGCTCTTATCTAGCCACAAAAATCTTAATTATTTTTGAAAGTTCAGCTAGTATCTCACTTTTTATGGAATGTTATAAACCCAAAATAAATACTTAAAAAGTGAAACAGTGAGTTGGCACTAATAAACCAATAAAGCAAATAGAGTTGTATAATAAAGAAATCATTAAATGTGAACAGCTTTGTTTTAACACTGTTCATAATAGCTAAGATGCAGAATCAACCCAGGTATGCATCAACAGGTGAATGGACAAAGGAAATGTATATATACACAATGGGATGTTATTCAGCCATATAGAAAAATTAAATCCTAACTTTTGTAGCAAAGTGGATGGAACTAGAGGACATTATACTAAATGAAATAAGCCAGACACCAAAAGACAAGTACTTGACATTCTCACTCAGGTGTGGAAGTCAAAACATCCAACCTGAATATGGAACAGTGGTGACTAGATATTGAGAAAGGAGAAGATGGGGGTGAAATGTGCAGTTGGATTTGATTAATTTATACATGTGTTGAAATACACACAGAACCCTACTAATATGTATAATTAACAAATGATAATAAAACACTTTTGAAAAACACATGAAAAAGATGCAAAAGAAGGAATGGAAAAGAAAAAAAGTCAGGACTAATAGAAAGCACTTAGGAAATGATAAATGTAAGCCAAGGACACTAAGAATGACATTAAATACAAATAGTTTAAGCATTTCAAATAAAAGGTAAACATAATCAGAGTGGATAAAAAGCAACATCCAACAATAGGCTACTTACAAGAAATTCACTTTAAATATGAAAACACAAATAATGAAAGGATGAAGTGGTACCTACTATGCCATCAATAAAAAGGAAATGAAACTGAAGTTACCAATGTTACTACTAGCAAAGGTAGATATAAGAACAAGGACTAGCTATAAAGATAGAGTCATTATTTAAGCAGAGTGTCAATTATTTAAACAGAACCATCTTTTTCCTCTGTAATTAACAACTGAGCTTAAAAATCCAGGAAGCCAAAATTGATAGAATTTTAAAAAGAACTAGACAAATCTATAGTTATACTCAGAAATTTAACAGCTTTATTTCAATAACTGATATAACATGTATACAGAAAGGCAACAAGTGTAAGAGTGGAATATGTTACTAACTATAATGAACTGGCATTTATAGAAGGCTATACCCAATAAGGGAAGAAATTTTCAAGTACATGTGAAACACTAAAATAATTCATATTGTGGGCCACAAAATAAGTCTCAATACATTTAAGAAAAGCCAAATAATATGAAGTCGATCATATGAACATAATGCTACAAAATTAAAAATCACTAAGAAAAAGACATCTGGAAAAATCACTAAATCTTGGAAACTAGGTAAAATTTTTCTCATCAGTGAACAAAATTATGAAATATCTTGAACTAAAAGAAACTTAAATCATATAAAATTTGTTGGATACAGCAATAGCAATACTCACAGGCAAAGAAACACTTAAAAATAATGATCTGAATTCCACATTTTAAAAGTAGAAAAAAGAAGAAATTAATCTCCAAACTAATAATCTTCATCTATTGCTTCATAAGAGATGAAGCAAATGAAATAGAAACTAGAAAAGATATAATGAAAAATCCATGAGTTCAAAGCTGCTTGTCTGAGATAATCAGTAAATTATAAATTTCTAAATATCAGAAAAAATAATCAGGAACAAAGAGAGGAAATAAAAATGACCGATATGAGGAATGGAAACGTTGAAACTGTTAACTAACATTTCAATGTCTGGAATTCACGGGGTCAGATGATTTTTCAGGTTTTCAGTAGTTGATTTTATGCACTGCTAACATTCTTTAAAGAAAAACAGGATGCCTGCTTTAAGAAAAAAATGCCTCTAGGAACAACAGAAAATGCTAGAAAGAGAGGGCCATGTACCTTTGCCGGTTAATAGTGCAGCTGGCTTTATGGCCAATATTTAACATCAATTTCCATGTGAAAAAGCTATGTTTTACTACCAGGCCAGGCAACATCTCAACTTTTCAAGGTCCCACTGCAGAACTAGAGTGAAGACAGATCACCTACACTCTAGAAATTCCAATTATTTTTTTTTTCTTTTTGGTACCCAGGATCTAACTCAGGACCTTGCATTTTCGAGGTAGGCATGGCACTACTGAGCTAAATCCCTGGCCCTATCCAATTTTTTAAATTGCTAAGATGAGCACACTATTATTGCCTTTTTTAGCAGGCAATTGTGTGAGAGTCAAAGGGAGAACACATATGTAAAATCCTCCCAAATTTGAAGCAATCAGTACGTTCCTTTTATTCTCAGAGCCTAGCTAATGTTCAATATCTCCTGAATGCTTTGTAAGTGTATCACTGAGGTGAGAAATCAGGGAGCTGGAGTGGCTCAAGTAAATTGTCAATTTATTTAGCAAAAAAAGATATATGACTATAGCACATTGGATATCATCTAAAGCCCTAGGAATACGGTAGTACACAAAAACATACCTGATCTTTGGGCTGAGTGACATCTCCAGCCTATTTTATGTTTGATTTTGAGTTTCACTAAGTTTCCTAGGTTGAGCTTGAATTTGCAATCCTTCTGTCTTAGACTCCCAGAGTGCTGGGATTACAGGGGTGTGCCACTATAACCTGATGAAATATACAGTTTTTATTTTAAAATATGAGATTTTATCTTGCATACTGTAATTTTATTTTTAGTTAAGTTGTCCTGAAGAGTGCTCCATGTGTGAATGTATGAAGTATGTAGCATAACAAATCTTTTTAAATGCTTCATATTTTACAATGTGAATGCACTCTGGTGCCCTGGTTCTAGGTCCTCATTCTATTATTAACACCATTAATATTCTTGTTTTTTTATTTTGTTTGTTTTACTTCTAAGCATATAAAAGTGTACAACATGCACTCATTATTCTATCAGTTGTATAACTACCAGTCTAAAATTGTATTCTGTAAATATCAATGCCAAGAATAAAATATCTCATCCAAGAATTATTTACAATAACAAAAAGTTGTGACAACTTACACTTTCTTGAATTCTTTTTATAAATTGAGAAAAAAGAGTTTTTATCCAAATAGTTTATTAGAGCAAGGAGGGATTTTTTTTTGGATCAGATTGCCAAAGAAGAGCTATATTCCATACAAGTTTAGAGATTTAAAAAAAAAAACTTACATATACACTTGGAAGTCTTGAAACACTGTGAACTCACAGGTACTTTGATCATGAGCCCAGACAAGGAATTCCACTAGTAGCTCTGAACTCAGGGAAGAAATTCTAATTAGAAACTTGCTGCTGATGTGTGTGTGTGTGTGTGTGTGTGTGTGTGATGTGTGTGTGTGTGTGTGTGTGTGTAATCTAAATATACCTCCTTGGTAAGGAGAATTTTACTATTTGGGAAAATAATTGAGTTATTAGCTGTATCAAAAAAGCACAGGGAAGATAAAATCTATTTTCAAACGACAAAATTGAACAATAAAAAATAAACTTCATTATGACTGACTGATAGAATGAATAATTAATGCTCAAAAGAAAGTCTTTCAGTATTAAAACTACTGTTAACTAGCGTTTTGATTTTCCTGAACTGAAATGACAAGTAAGAATGTCTACAATTTGAAATTCAGAGAAAATTCAGATTTTTGGGGGCAATATTTGTGATGGGAGTTTTCTCAACAACATAGAGGCAAGACTATGATATTAATACTGAAATGGGATTTGGAATCAATTTAGGAATGAAATTTACATGCATTGTAGATATCTGTGTGTTATTTGTGTTATTATTGGGTTACCTCACAGCTTTAGAAATTTCGTTAATCACTATATTTTAGTAATAGTTTGATTGACACAAGTTTGGTAAATAATGCTCAATAACTATTTTCACAGAATGGAATAACCAAACAGCATAAATCTGGGAGAGTTTATAGATATAGCAAAATGATAGCAAGAGATGTATTCAGGAAAAACTATAGTTCAAAGGGAGAATGAAATAAAACAAATACTTCACACTCTAGAAAATATATGGAAGAACATTATCTTTTCTTCAAGCTCTTTGGATTGGATCTCTAACAATGTTCAATTGACCCTAAAAGGAAATGTAATCTTAAAGTTCAGGAGATTTATACATACTGATTATATTAACTGAAATTTAGGTTGGCTGAATTGTAGTTACTGCAGAGGAAAAATGATAGTCTAACTGGATTTTACTTCCTTTGAATATCTATTTTTGCATCGATGCTTAGGCAATTACTTATTCATTAAAATAAATTAAAACCTGTACAACACCAACACAACTCTTTTTATTTTTCTTCTTGATAGTGTTGCATTCCACTGTCACACCTATTTTTGGCTTGTTCATAAACTGAAAGGAATAAAGTATGGATTATCCTCTTTCCCTTTCTTTTTCTCTATTTTCAATGTGAGTAGTTGGATAATGTAGAACAGGCTTTTGATTAAGGAAGAATATCATAAGATTGCTTGATGACTCATGTTTCTTAGAACTCTGCTGCCTTATTGCTGTAAGCTCAGTCTTCAGTACTGTCAGTGTGGTCACTCAAAGACGTAGAACACCTCATGCAAGTGTTCCTGAACTACCACGTATCATGGATCCACTGCAATTCTGTGCTCACCTCATAGGATACTGAAGATACTATATACAGCTGGCAGCAAAGAATGGCAGTAGACACACATATACCTTTAGTGTTCACATATGTGCCTCATTGTCTAATCAAATTTCCACCTCTGCAACACCAGGCAAAAATAAAAGTATTAATAAAAATGAAACAAAGTGCAAGGTCCTTCTGAGAAAGGGACCTTGTGTGAGTGCATGGGCAGCCCTGACCCACTTACATCGTTAGTGTATTCTGACTATAATATTTCTGTTTGGCAAAGCCTAAAGGATTTGTTTTTCCCTACACCAAAAGACAGAGTTGTCTTCCCTGTGAGTACATGGCTGACCAGAAATGGGCATAAACAGAGACAGATGTAGGTAGAGCAATAAAAAGTGGAGCAGCTACAAGAAGGAATATCAGGAAGAGAAGCTATTATAGTAGCTACTCCGGCTGTAATTCCTTACCCTTTCTATTTTGCTTTATTTCCTAAGGTCCATATTTAACAATTTTGTGTTATTATGTGCAGTAGATTTTGGTAACACCTGTCCTCTCCTTTCTGCACATATTTTTGAAAATATTTTTCCACAGCAATCCAAATGCTATATTTACTTCTGTTTGTAGGCTTTTCTATAGGCATCTAATTGTTCATCTTTTGTTTGTTTACTTTTATCAGAGTAGATGTACAGTTCTGGTGCTTGCATACAGGTAAAGCACAAATAGTCTCATTTATTTTCCTCATGGTCAATTGTTCATGAAAATATTTTCCTACAGTCTCAAGCCACATAACCATATGATACAAATTGACATTACTAAGTCAGCTACACAGAGTGTAACTGTAACTACCAGGCAGTGTGAAAGCGAACATTCCCAAAAAGTCTAGTCATTGTGATTTGGATATTTCATTGCACTGATGATACCAATGACGATGCTACCTATCTACCAGCATATTTCCACCCATATTTCTACTTAGTCTGGCTCTCTATAGCAGGCCCAAGGAGTGCCTTTTCATAGGATGTTCCTTGACTGCACCACTCATCACATTCTGTATTTTCCCTGTCAGACAACCAGCGTGCAGGTCTGGCACAAAGCCTTTGGTGTGGCACTGATATCCAGCAGCAAAAGATTTACTTGCATTGTGTTTCTTCCTTCTGCTACATTGCCCAATCTCATTTCCTGGCCTGTTTGACAATTAAAACAAGCCACACGTATTTAGATGCCTATCCTTTTGCTGTATTTCTGATGTAGACAGCTGCTATGGGATCTTAGGTATGAGCTGGATATATTTGAAGAGATAAAGAAGAATTCAGTTACTATAGTTATGACCACATTTTTTCCTAAGTCCTTGCTTGTTCTAATCAATTAATTTTTCCCATGGCAACTCTCTCTGTTTTCCTAATGAATCGGATAACTTTTTCAAAAAGATTTGAAATAGTCTCAGTAAATGCATTGTAATTAGACCCATATATTTTAGATCTGAAAGAATTTCTTGAATTTTTCAACTTTAGTGCTGTCATAAATTTTTTCCCATTTTAATACTTTGAATAGTTTCAATGGAAAAGCAGAGATAAGACTTGAGTCTCCCTCACAATCATCCCTAGAATACTCACACCTGTTTAGAGAAGTGAAGAAAAAAAATACAGTAAAAAGAAAACAAATGCCTACATTTCTGTAAATTACCTTAATTCCCACTGGAGAAAAGGTAAATAAGTAACGAACATACTCTACAAGCTAAGCCTTATTTACCAAGTTTTACTGCAAATTAGAATGAGCCCAATTCAGCAAAAAAGTCAACAGATGTTATCTGTGTTCAGATTTAACCTCAATTGTGTACTCCATTTCAATATTCATTTTCTAATCTGCCCAAAAAGTTTGGGTATAGATAAAGTGTATGATGTGTGACCAAAAATTATAGTGAATGTTTACATTTTTTAAATTATTACAGTAAAAGACACATTGCCAAAATATTCCTCCTTGCTTTGAACTCATTTATCTCTTGTTTTTGCCACTTTCTGAAGCAGTTATACAAGACCTCTTTCATGAGTAATTGCACTGTCCTGGCTACCTAAATGCTCTGAGTCAGTTCAAAATGTTTTTCTTTCATGTTCATTTTGACTTTGTGGAAGACCCAGAAGATACACGGTGCTAAATCTGGTGAACAAGATAGATGAGGATATGACCTATGATAATTTTACAAGCCTGCCTTTCCACTGAATGGCACTCTGCAGCAGCAGTTGCTGTATTTTTCATCACAGCTCATAAAAACACAAAAGAGGAGTTCCAGAACTGCTTCAGAAAGCAGTGAGAATTGTGGTATAAGTTTGTTTGAAGCAAAAGGATGTATTTAAGTGAGGTTGATGTCAAATATGTCTTTCACTGAAATATTATTATAATTGAAAAATTCACTCTGTAGTTTGATCTCAGCTCATACACTATAAACACTTTAAACAACTTATAGATATTTCTGAAGTAAAACAAAATAGCAAAGAGAATGAATTATTTCTGTGAAACAGAATAGCACTAACAAAAATAAAAAGGCAAGAAAGCATAAAAAAACATAGTTTGGGAGTCTGGAACTCAGTTCATGGAATTTGAGCAGGGAGGAAAGTTTATCCATTATTCAGTCCATGCCTTGCATACAGTTTAGACTTTACTGGGCAGGTTGTAAGGAACCTCTAACTGGAGCACTAAACTGCATCACATGTTCATGAATGCACTTGTCCATGTATTTATTTGTTTATTTCTATATTTATTTATTTATTTATTTATTTTTACTTTACAGTAGACCTCTTATGTAACTAGTGATTCTCACTCTTGGTTTCTTTTAACCAAATCCCATCCAATAACTTTTTTGTTTGTGCTACTAAAGTTGTCTAACGCTCATAGGGAGGGAATAAAATATATTTTCTATATAATGCCTTGAACTTCTCAGATGAGTCCCCACATACATAACTCAAATAAAGTGATAGGAGATGACTAGATATGTGGATGTAACATGTATGACACTAAATGACTGAGATGCACAGTAAGCAAATTCAGCAATGCAAGGAATAAAGATATAACCATAAATAATTAGAAGGAATTGGACAGAGTTAATATCAACACAGAGTGGTCATGTATATTGCTAGACAAGTATTATAACAAATTCAAAGCATTTTGAAGGAAATTTTTAAACTGTGAACACTAAAGCGTGTGTTAAAGTCATGATATTGGTAATAAAATTGACAATGTTAAACTTTCATCAAAATTTAAAAAGAAATTCTTTTCCAAAGTACAATAGTTCCATACACACAACATGTACCCAAGCCCGGTCCTGGGTTCCTGTTTGGGCACCACCTGTCGCTGAGTCCAAGCCAAGTCCCCATTTGGGCACCACTTGTGGGGGGCCTAGACTTGCTACTTTGTTCTCACTGACCCGACAGTGAAGGAGGATGAAGGGCAAAGAGATACAGAGTAAGCTTAACATGCAGGCGGCCAGGTGGCTCTCACCTCTAGTTGGCAAAGGAGCTCCCAGCATCTGGCTCATCTTACTTTTATTCACCCAAAAGACGGGTAGAAGCAATCAAAGTAATACAAGATTCATATGCTTTACAATGTCCATTAGGCCACAATTCTCCTCTTGTCTCCCACAACAACAGAATAAAATCTTTTCAGCAACAAAACTAAAGCAAAGGAATTTCAAAAGTAGTTATCATTTAAGTCTTACATAGGTTTTTTTTTTTGGTACCGGGGATCGAACTCAGGTTCTTGTGCTTGTGTAGCAGGCAGTGAAACCACTGAGCTAAATCCCCAGCCCTGACATAAATAGTTTTTGTAAGAAATTGAAAACATTTAATTAGTGTTAGGTAGTTTACTGAAGTGATTTCTAGATATTTGCTTTAAGTTTAAATATTTGTAAACATAAGTGTACACATATACATATACACATACTTAGGAAAATGTAAGAAGAAAATGGAATATAAAACTCAACTAATCTGTTGTACTATCGATGCTTCTTTTTTTAATTTAAAAAGTAGAATGTAAGCCCAACAATATAACCAACTTGCTAAAATATAAAATAAATTGCTACCCTTTTTAATATAGTGAACTGGGTAACTCCATTATTATTCTACTTTCAGTGTCAGTATTTGGTTTTGTTTTTAAATAAAGGTCTCCTCTTTCCTGAGATAGATAATTAGTGTTAAACTATTTCCAACGAGATCTGATTTAGCTCTGGGAACTAACAAATTCACTCAGAGCAATGTCAGCCTACAG
Organism: Heterocephalus glaber; assembly: GCF_053883595.1. Classification (NCBI taxonomy): domain Eukaryota; kingdom Metazoa; phylum Chordata; class Mammalia; order Rodentia; family Bathyergidae; genus Heterocephalus; species Heterocephalus glaber. The sequence goes on along the minus strand of NW_028258403.1, from coordinate 10,335,245 downwards.
ACAAGTAGCCAATGTGTTCTTGGAAACCATCTAGCTGACTCACATTTGAAAAATCTCCAGAGTTTATTACTTAGTTAGGACACACTGATTGCAAGGCATAGAAACAAAACCAAAATTGATTTAGACATCAAAGGACATATTGATTTCTTGGAAAGACACTGAGGTACATTAAATTTCAAAGGACTAGGGAACATAACCAGGTCAACTCAGACTTTCCGGATACACAATCTGAACTTTGGGCTAGAAACTTCTGCCTTTTGAATTTTTGTATGTGGTGGGATATGGCTACAGGCATATTTGAGATGAAGCTATTATTACTTTATTGATAAAGTGAAAAAGAATTCTTTCTCTTTGGATCTAGTAGACAAATTAATAGGGAAGGACATTGATTGATTCTGTCTGAACCAATTTTGGGTAGTCAGGATGTACTATTCTGATTATTTCAGCATCTTATGTACTTCTCCAATAAACAAAGAATTGTAGTCTGTTTCCAAAAAAGGACAACAGGTTTGACAAGATAAAAACTGTAGTCAAGCAATCATGTACATCAACTGCAACCCACGGGTCTTAGACATTTTCTTGGCTCCAGGATGCAATATTTAACACCTACCCCACCATTTAAAGGATAAGAGGTTTACTTTAGCTCACATTTTCATCTATATCTACTGGCCTCAAGGTAGAATGGCATATCAAAGAGGCATGGTGAAGACAAAGCTCCTCTTGTCATGGCAGCCAAGAAGCAGAGACACAAGAGAGGATCTGGGGAGGGAGAGCCACCATTCCAAGTAATGAGCCCATTTGACCTGTTTCTTCCAACCAGGTCCAATTTCTGATAGCATGTTTAGCCATAAACTCATCAGGGGACTGGTCCACCCATGAGTTAGTGCCCCCGTGATCTAATTACCTCCCCAAAGCCTCACTTCTGTGTGCATGAGACTGGGAGGACATTCTCCATCTGAATCATAACACCACATAAGACATTTGGTAGATGGTTATAAGTGCTTGAATGTCTTGACCACATGTCCAAAACTATGTTCATTATTGTATTCCTTCCTCCCACACAACTTACCTCTCCTCTCTATATTTTCTATGGCATTTTTTCAAACAAACAAACAAACAAACAAACAAGCAACATATTCTTAGCCAGTTACTTAGTCTTTTTGAGCTTCAGTTGTTCTGTCTCCAAAACAGGAGCATTAATGCCCATTAAGTAAAGGTGCCTCGATTAATGCATTATAGTAGATTAAATTAAATAAGTACAAATAGTATCAACTAAAATGCCTGCCACAGAACAGAAATTAATTAAAATTTGGATATTTTCTACCCCATTTGCTGCTTTATAAGTCAATAGATTTTAATTGGATATATCATAATCCTTCCATTATTTAATAGTTATTTGTCCTTTCCCATTTAAAGTTTCTCTACTGTGCTGAATATTTTGAAACTACTTGTACTTCCCCTAAATACTGCATGCTCCCACATCTCTATAGGTGGTGTCCCTTCTGCTTAGACTGCTGTATGTGCCGTACCCCCCTCAGCATTTCTCCTTTTATTCATTAGTTAAATTTCTACTGGACAGGGCTCAAATAGCATAACTTGTGCCAAGCAGCCCATGATGCACCCACAATGAGAGTAACAGCCCCGTTCCACCACTGGCCCTTTGCTCTTGATTATCCTACTTCTTTGTGCTTCCTATTATCATGTCTCCAACTATCTTATGCATCCTTACTGTTTGTTTGTCATTTAGTTTGCAACATAAAACTGTGACCTTTCTGAGGTACAGTACTTTATGTCAAGTGTTGTATTCCATGCCAGAGTACCAAAGTACCATGCGGTAATGGGCACAACATTGGGCAAATGGTTCTACCCAACACAATTTGAATATCTGAATTTAAGTATAACATGGTATATTTATTTTTTGAAAAATAGCATTTAAAATATGTGTGTTAAAATAAAGTTTTCCTTTAATTCACATGTTTACAGACACTGTTTCTATCATTCGGTGGACTTGCTGTCCTACCAACTTAATTGTTATCTGTATTATCATCCAACACATCGATATTACCTTTGCTACAGAAGACCCAAATGTAGAATCCAACAACATGCTACTAGAGATACTCATTTCTGATTATAAATCTAACTTCATCATCTTTTCATTCAAATTTCTGCATCCTTTCATCAAAGTTGGCATGACAGAAACTGCACAAAAATTTGCTGAAATAGAACTTTTATCAATTAGCCTGGTAAGCTTATTAATAAAGACAGTAAAACTCATTTGACTTATTGTGTTCTAAGTTAACCTCCTCTGACTTTCAGTACATGATTAGAATTTCTCTGCCTAATACTGCAATCCAGATTTAACCTGTGAAAGATGTCAGATTCCTGTTCAGTATTCCATACTATGGAATAATATTGTTTTTGATAAAACATTGGTAGTATTGTCCAGCATTAATTTTGAGTACTTTCCAATTTATGGTGATAATTTAAACAACCACAATTCTTCCAATCTCTATATAAAGTATTTTCATAATATTACATTAAAAAAAGCTTCTGTGGTTGGCAACTGAAAAGATAATTCTCAAAATACTTTGAGCAATGTTTCCTCTGTTGCAGGATGTTGCATTGTCTCCTCAAATCATCATATGGCCTCCCAAAGCGAACACTTTAAATGACAATATTTGTCTGTAATCTAAGTCAGTGCATTTATTTTTTTTTAAAAAGGAAATCATTATAACTCTATACTTAACAGTTAAATTTAGTATCCATTTTCTCAGAGCTGGATAGTATTTCAGAAATCAACCCTCTAATTTTGGGGATCAAAAGTCATGTAGAATAGTAAGAGAGAAAGGAAATTTTGATGATTACATTCTTATTTTACTATTAATAGCCTAGAACTAGATGTATATCCTAATACCCATTTTTATCACAGTTGTTCATATAAAATCTGTATATGAGTTTACAAGAAGCTTTTGAACAGTTGATATTGTATGGAAAAATCTGTTTACATGAATAATGCATGTCTTACTTTTCAATGATTTACAATTTTCATTATATTCTCAAAGGAGTTCATGAACCAAAAATGTTAAGAATATAGATCAAGACCAAATTGATAACTACAATCTTGAAGATTAAATGATTTGTTAAAGTGTAAAGATAACTTAAATGAGGTGTATAAATGTATTCTCTTTATGAAATAGAACAAAATTTTTTAGAAAGTTTTAAGTTTTCACTGTATTAACATTAGGCCATACTCTAAAAAATCTTACACATTCATCAGAATTGCTCCTGAATATAATGATAGCCTAATCATCACGAGAGTGCAAGTTGGTTTATGAAGATTTGCATATTTGTTTTGTAAATGTTTCATGGGTGAAATTATTAATTAGCATCTAATTAATATTTGTATTGCTAAGAACATATTTTTCAGCCTCAGAATCAAGAAAATAGAGAATAGTTAATTATCTATCTCTGATCTCCTCTTTAAAATACTTCATTGCTAAACTCAACAGTACAAAGGAGAGATTAATAGAAATAAATTTGAAGTAACTTAATCGCACGCTTTTCATTTTGCCCAATTACTGAGATTCTTTAACTATTCCTTGATCCATTCTAAAGCATTATTAAATAAATATTTTGTAAGCATTTAATAAGCTTGGAAAAGATAATTGATAGTACTTAAGAATTATATTGAAGAATCTCCCCCAAATGTTAGAATGAGAAGGATGTAATTCAAACTATAAAATGACACCTATATGAAATACGACAAGCACCAAAAGCTGAGTTGTAAAATGTGTTGCAATGAAATGATCTGGGATGGTTCTAGGCTAGGCAGCATGGGGGCTTGCTCCACAGTACACTATGTAGGCTTAGACTCAGGCTTTCCTGAGGTTGAATACTCCATTGCTAAGGAACTATGGGGCAATGAGCAATTTATTTACCTTTCTATTTCTCAATTTTCTCATCCTAAAGCCAAACATGATGATATTAAATGAAATAACACCTTGTAGTTAAGTAGTATTCAGTACATAATATAAGCATATTCTTGTTCTGTCTCTACTTAGCTGACAAAAACATAAAACTGTATAGATTAATTGTATACATCATGACATGTATGCATCAGGTAATGTTTAAATCAGTTTAAACCTATCCACTTGTCAAACATTTATCATCTTTTTCATTATGAAAACTTTTAGAATCCTTTCTTCTAACTTTTAAATATATATGTTCTGCAATAGTCACCCTCCTGTACATAGCACATCAGAACTTCTTGCTCCTAACTCTAATTCAGTATTAGTATATCAACACATTCCCATCCCTCTGCTACCCTTCCTATATTCTTACTTGCCTCTAGTAGCTGCCATTACACTCTCAACTATTTTTGCTTTCATTTAATTTTTTAAATTAAGTACATGCTTGTAATGCATAATGTTTACATTTATCTTAGGGAATAAGTACAGATATTTAACATACCTGGGTTTGTCTTATTCCCTTTTCCTACCAGAGACTCCTGCAGTTTCAGTCTCCTTCCCGGTATATGATGCAGAGTTGAAGAAAAACTCAAAGACTGAAAGTAGGGAGCCAGGATGGACAGCTCTGAGCAACCAGCAAAAGGTCCTGTTCATCCCAAGCCACTGATTTTTACTGGTAATCAGATTGAGGTAAAGGGGAACTATGTGCAAGGAAGTTCAGTTGTGCAGTTGCTATGGATACTAATGCAGGCAAGGCTTGTAAAGGAAAAGACAAGGCATTCTTGAACTAGGAACAGAGTAGACAAAATAGAGGGTTGTTAAACCTTCTAGTTAAGAAGATTTTAGTCATGGGAATGAAATTTGGGTGGGAGTTACTCTGACCTTGACTACCATGTTATCTCATATTGAGCCTCACAGCTTCACAGGACATTTCTCTGGTCTCTGCTGTGGCTGTTAGCAGGAAGGTCATTCTAACCTGCATGCTATTGTGGTGCTTATGAGGTACTTCTATGAGTCATGTAAGCTTCAGTCAGACTCACTTCTTAAAATAAGCCAATTGTGGGGTTAACTCTTTATGGCCTGCACTGCATACAGACTGATTTGAGCATAATCAATAAGGTGGTTCCCCACACTTTTGTTGCCCTTCCTCTGCACTTACCCCATCTCTAGATCCCATTCCCATTTGCACAATACCTATCTCTCTGTTCCCCATGGTCTCTTTTTTATATTGTTTATTAAATTATTTATAGTTTGGATTTCTCACATAAGAAATCATATATGATATTAAAGCTTCTGTGTCTGATTTATTTCACTTAACATCACAGTTTCAAGCTGTATTCTTTTTTCTACAAATGATGCAAATTCATCTTTCTTTATGACAGAATAATACTTCATTATGCACAAGTACTGTATTTTGTTTATCCATTTATAGATATATAGGCCAATTACAAGATTTAGTAATTGAGTTTTGCTGCCATAAACGTAGGTACACATGAATCACCATGGTATGATGGCTTCTTTTTTTTTTTTTTTTTGGTATTAGGGATCAAATTCAGGAGCTTGTGCTTGTGAGGCAGCCATCAGAACCACTGAGCTATATCCCTGGCCCTGTATGATGTCTTTAATGTTTTTGGGAAAATACCTAGAAAGAAAATAGCTGAGTTGAACAGAATTTCTAGTTTTAAGTTTTGAGGACTCTCCCTACTTATTTCTACAGTGATTGTACCAGTTTACATTCCCAGCAACAATGGAGGAGGGTGTTCTTTTCCTCCCAGCTTCACAAGCATTTGTTATTGTGAGAATTTTTTGATGATATCCATTCCTTCTGGACTAATATAGAATGTTAATGTTGTTTTCTTTTGCATTTTTCTGATGTTGATCAGATTTTCATGTATTTACCAGGCATTTGTACTTCTTCTGACAAGCCTCTATATATTTCAGTTAACTTTTTTGGGGTTTTTTTGGTTTTTTTGGTACCAGGGATCGAACTCAGATCCTTGCACTTACACAGCAGGCGGCGAAACCACTGAGCTAAATCCCCCCATTTCAGTTAAATTTTTAAAAAATTAACTCTATTGATAAATTTTAGGTACACATTATGATCACATTCATCACTGAGAGTTTATACCTCCATATGGCATATCTTAGTTCTTGTTTTTTTCCATTCTGCTTCCCTACCTTCCACCCCTCCCTATTTACAAAAGCTTTGTTTCTGTTTTTTTTTCTTTTCTCATATTTTTCTTTTCCTTCTTTCCTTTCCTCCACCCCTCTACTTCCCCTTCCCCTTTGAACTTTTGCTTCCTATTTCCCATTTTAGATTGGGTAATTTATACTGAGGAATCTGATTATGTAAGATATTTATATTTTCCAGATATTAGTTCTCTGTCAGAGAAGTAGCTAGCAAATTTTTTTCCTGTTCTGTAGGCTGTCTGTTCCCTCTATGAGTTGTTTTCCTTGCTGTGAAGAATATTTTTAATTTGATATCATCATAGTTGGTTATTCTTGATGTTATTTCTCGTGTAATTGGGGTTATGTAGAGAAAGTCCTTTCCAGTGCATATATCTTTAAAAAATTTTGTCTCTTTTGTCTTCAAGTAGAGTTTTTCTGGTGTAATATTTATGTCTATGATTGTATTTTGGTACATGGTGAAAGATTTGTGTATAGGTTCGATCTTGTACATGTGTGTAGCCAGTTTTCCAAGCACCATTTGTGAAAGTGGCTATCTTTTCTCTAGCTTATGTTTTTGGCATCTTTGTCAAAGATCACATGATTTAATGGGCCTAAGATTCTTTCTTCACCTTCTATTCTGTTTCATAGATCCTCATGTCTGTTTTTGTGCAGTACCATGCTGATTTTATCACTGTGGCTTTGTAGCATAACTTGAAATCAGGGTTGTGATGCCTTCTGATTTGTTTTTGGTGCCCAGAAATTCTTCAGCTATTCTGGATAGCCTCAGGATTCATTACTTAAATTTTAGTTAATGTTGGTCTCATTTTTTAATCAGGGTAATGCTAGCTTCCAGGAATGAGTTTGGAAGTACTCCTTACTTTTCAATTTCATTAAAGATACTGATGAGCATTGATATTATGTCTTTCCTGGAATTCTTGTGCAATTCAAATATGACTCTATTGGGTTCTAGGATTTTCTTAATTGGTAGTTTATTATTGCCTCAATTGCTTGGCCTGTTATTGGGTTGCTCAGGGTTTTTATGACTTCTTGTTTCAGTTTTAGTAGTTTTTATCTCTATTTCTTCAAGATTCTCAAATTTATTGGAGTATGATTTTTCATAGTAATTATGAAAAATAATTAATGATCTTCTGGATTTTGGCGGAGTCTGTTACAATTTCATCTTTTTCATTGCTACTTCCATTAATATAGGTCTTTTGTTTCCTTGTTTTGATACATTAGGCTAACAATTTGTCTATTGGGTTTATTCTTTCAAAGAACCAGTTCTATTCATTGATTCTTTGTATTGTTTCTAACTCTCAATTTCACTAATTTCTGCTCTGAACTTTATGATTTCTAGCTCTTTGAGGTGCATCATTAGGTTATTTGTTTAAGTTCATTCTGTTTTTCTAATGTGAGCATTCACAGCAATGTACTTCTAACACCTCCTTTCATTGTGTCCCATAGGTTCTGGTGTGTTGTACTGGCATTATTATTGAATTGTTTAATTTCTTCTCTTACTTCTTCAGTGACCAAATGAGTATCCAGGAGTGTGTTGTTTAAGATCAGATGTTTGTAATATTTTTGCAGGTTTTTTTGCCATTGATTTCTAGTTTCCCTGTGCTATGAAGTGATAGTATATGTGAGGTGATTTCCAATCTTCTGTACTCATTTAAGCAAGTTTTATGAGCTAGTATGTGATGTATTTTGGAGAAAGTTCTATGTGCTATTGAGAAGACTGTATACTCTGTTCTGTTGGGTAGGATACTCTATAGCTACCCATTAAGTACTTTTCTTTGTAGGTGTGGTTTTCCTCTGATATTTCTTTGTTGATTTTTTTTCTTTTCGCTATTTGGTTTATGTAAGCATGGTATATCTTCTTCCACTATGATTGTGCTGATGTTTGTTTGATATTTTATGTCCAGCAATGTTTGTATTATGAATTTCGGTGCACCAGTATTTGATGTCTTGATATTAACAATTATTATCCATTCCTGTTGAATTGTACCCTTAACTAATATGTAGTGACCTTCTTTGCCTCTTCTGATCATATTTAGCTTGATGTCCATTTTGAGAGTAAGATTTCTGCCCCTGTTTGCTTTCAGGGCCCTAAAACATGAAATATTGCCTTTCCATCTTTTGATTTTTATTCTATGAATTTATTTTTATATTAAATATGTCTCTTCTATGTAGCAAACCTTTAGATCTTGTATTTTTAAAAAAATCCAATATGCCAATAGGGGAGTTCAGGCCATTTACCTTCACAATTATTATTGAAACATACTGAACTATTCCTGTTTTTATTCCATTAGACTTTTTAGCATTGTTGGCTTCAGTATTTCATTCTAGGATGTTCTTGAGAAATTTATGGAGTGCTGGTTTAGTGTTCATGAGTTTCTTAAGGTGTCCTTGTCATGAAAAGTTGTTATTTCTCTGTGACTTTTAAAAGATAATTTTGCAGGATATGTTAGTCTGGGGTGAAAACTGTTTTCTTTTGTGGGTTTAAATATTTCACTCTGAGCTTTCTTCACCTTTAAAGTTTGTGTTGAAGAGGCCACTGTAATCCTAATGGGTTTTTGTTTTTCTCTGATTCTTTTTGTGTTATCCTTCTGGGGTTTTGACTATTTTGACTATTATATGTTGTGGAAAGCTACTTCTCTTATTATAGTTATTTGGAGTTCTATATGCTTCACTTACCTATATGTTGAGTCTTTTCCCATATTTAGAAAGTTTTCTGCTATGCTTTCTGTAAACAGATTTTTTAATTTCATGTATACTGATCTCTAATTTTTCTCTACCTCAAATTAGTCTTAGGGTAGTCTTCTTAACATCATATAGTAGCTCTTAGATCAATTCTTTTGCTGTCTTGTTTTTAAGCTATCAGAGTATACAGTCTTAATTTTTGCATCTGTTCTTGCTGTCTAACACTAATCATATTCATCATTTCTGCTGTTCATATATTCAATAGAATTATTTCTAGGATTTCTGTTTGACATATTTTCATGGACTCTATTTCTTTGTTAAATTTATCATCGTATTTTGAGTGGTTTTAGTTAGGCTCTTCTATAACCCCATTTGTCAATTTGTTTGTTAATTCCACTATCTACTTTTTTTATATCATCTTTGAGCTTGCCAAGCATCTTTGCTCCCTCTTTGATAATTTTAGACAATTCTATTGTTTTGCATTTGATTTCCTCTCCCCATCGGTACACATGGATCTGCTTCGTGGGAGCTAGGAGTCTTTGGAGGCATTTTTGGCCCGTGTGTGTGTGTGTGTGTGTGTGTGTGTACTGAGGGTTGAGATCAAATAGAATGAAGTGGCTGTTATTGTTATCAAGATCTTTATTGTTAGATGCTGTTTTCCAGTGACATGATCTTCACTTCATTTGTCAAGAAGAATTGTTTATCACTTCAAATTAGTCATCTTAACTAGATTGGACACAGTCACTTGTGTGTAAAAAGGCAACCAGCACCAGCACAAGCATGAGCCAGCACTTCCACATTTTTGTCTGATCCCAGCTCCAGAGGGTATAGGGCAGGGTGGCACAGTCAGTTCTCAGAGAATGTAGGAGCTCCTTGGGTCACCAGCCTCCAAGAATATATACTCTCATTATCAATGAGATAAACTTTTGATTGCACATATGAATGAGCTCATGTAGCATTTGTCTTTCTATGCCCAATTTATTTACCTAACTTAATGATCTCTAGTACCATCCATGTTGGTACAAATGGTAAGATTCCTTTTTTCTTGGTTGAGTAGTATTCCATTGTGTATGTATACACAATGTTCTTTATCAATTGATATTTATTTCCAATTTTTGGCAATTGTTAATAGTGCTACAACAAATATGAATGTTCAGATTTCTCTTTGTCAGACTGATTTCATTTTCTTTGCATATATAAACAGTAATGACATTCCTGCATTATATGGTAATTGTAATTTTAAATTGTTAAGGAATCTCAACACTTTATCATAATAGCTTTGTTATGAACAAATGCAATTGTTCCTTTTTCTCCACGTCCCTCGCAACTCTTATTATCTTTTGTATTTTTATAACATCCATTCTAATTGGATTGAGATGATGTCTCATTGTGGTTTTATTTTGCACTCTCCTAAAGATTAGTGGTATTCAGCAATTTTCATACATATATTGGCTATTTGTATGTCATATTTTGAGAAATATCTCGTTAGGTCTGTTGCCTTCCCATGTACTGCCCATTTTTAAATCTGGTTATTTGTAAGCATATTTAGCAGGCTAGCCATCAACGTTAAGCATATTGTCAATACAAGAGTATTAAGCTATACAAGTAAGGAGAAATAAATGAAGGTATTCATAGAAACAGATATGGACAAGGAGGCTCAGGTTAAAAAGCTGCAATTATACATGGAGACTAAATGAGAAATGGTCCTCCAGATATTCTCAGTGATGGCATTAGGTGAGCTCTTTTAAATTTTTTCTGATTATAATTTGACTTTCCAAGTAGCTGGCCCCTTAAATATGAAGATATTAATTATGTTGATTTGAGTGGTTTAAGTAGTCTGGCCTTAGATGTGTCATTTCTCATGATAAATTAATATATTAACATTCTGGAATCAAAGTCAATATCAAGACCTTAGCCTATTTTTTCCAGTTGTGGTCAATCTCTGATAAATTCTAGAATACCTTATTCACAATCCCAGCAAGAATACAGCATCTAGTTCTGAGCATAGTAATTCAAAGTATCTGACACTATCATGTGCACAAAGATTACCTAGTAATCTCATGATCATCCAGATTCTGAACTGGCAAATCTGTTATTAGTACTCAGATTCTGCATTTCTAGCAAGGTCCATGCTGAGCTCTTTGTGACTAACTTGTGAAATACATTTTGAATAACCCAAGGCCTTAGACTAGTGGTTCTAAATTAGAATCACTGGAACAAAGTCCTAAGCACTTCATATTCTAGGAATCACTTTCTACCTGCGGAACTTAATAAGACTGAGGCTACAATTTTTAATGTACCCAAGTAATTATAGTGACAAAACAGTTAGAATCTAGTATCTAGTGTCTTAATTGACTTTTCTAATGTAGTTTCAAATTCTACAAATGTAGACCCAAAAAACAGAACTCATTCTACAATACTATTTATCAATCACCTTTATATTGCCAGAAAAAGGTACCTGACATACATAATTTAAAGAAGGAAAGGTTTATTTTAGCTCACAGTTTTCAGAAATTTTGTCACCTAGCTGACTCTATGACAGAAATATCATAGCAGAAGAGTGTGAAGAAAGAAAGCTGCTCACTTCATAGTATCCAGGAAGAAGATCAAGAGGAAAAGAGCCAGAGAAATTATATACCGTCCAAAGACACACCACAGGTGACTGCTACGTCCACCTAGTCCCACCTCTGACACTCAGTCAGGTATGAACTCAATGTAAGGTTGTTACATTAATGATGTCAGCGTCCTCACCCTCACAATCCAATCGTACCTCCAGGCAGCTCTTAACCCAATCAGGTTGACAAAGTTAACCATCTCAGTGTTTGAGGTACTATTCTGCAATATTTTTATAGAAAACAAGGAGATAGACTTTGTGGACATGGGGAGAGGAATTGAGGATGAGAGGGCATGGGGAAGATGGGAGGGATGGAAGGAGGTGAGGAAGTAAAAAATGATCAAGATGTGATATGTATATGCACAAATATTTCACAATAAATATATTCATTATGTATCACAATCAAATACTGTTTTAAAAAACAGCCAAACCAAGTTATTATTACTCTTATTGAAAAATGAGTTAGTGTTTATTCAAAAGAATGTTGCTTCCTCAAGCCTAAACTACCTACCTTTCCATACAGCCACCACCCTTACTTACTTACTCAAAGTCAGGGAAAAGTCAGGCCAGAAGAAATCCAAGGTTAGAATGAGAGACAAGCCAGGGAGCCAATCGAATTCTAGGAGCCTACTTGGGATTAGGATCTCAATAAAAAGAGCTGCAGACAAGAAACCCATGAGCATTTCCCTTTTGAATATTCCCTACTCTCCCAGAGTAGCTGTCTGTGCCCGCTCTCTCTCTCTCTCTCTCTCCCCCCCTCCCCTTTTTCCCCTACCTTCAAATAAATATTCTTTTATTTAAAAAAAAGAGAGAGGCCGAGGAGTCAGCTCAGCGGCACCGCGCCTGCCTCGCAAGCTAAAGGTCCTAAGTTCGTTTCCCGCTACCAAAAAAAAAAAGGAGAGAATGTTTCTTCATTCCATCACATGGTTTGCCATGTATTTTTACAGTTCATAGATCATTTTAGATTCTGTGGTATGGAAAGAGAAGAACTGAACGGAGATAAATATTAGAGAAAAGAACAACTATTTTATTTTAAAAGTTTATGGTATAAAAAGTTAGAGTAATAAATATATTATGATGGTAATTAAATCTTTATTAATTTCCAGAGATTTTAAAAATTGCTAGCCAGTATGGCAGGGTTAAAAAAATGATGTCATTTGGACCAAAATTTAAAATATGAGTATGTTTTATTTGTTAAAAATATTGTACTTGTTATGTCATTTGATTGCCATTTGGATTGCAAAGTTTAGGTAGAGCATTTAACCACAGACCCTACAATATTCTCTCATTTTATACTCATTCTCTGTCTCTGGTTATACATAGAAATTTTAGTTTTTATTCCATATATGTTTTTATTTTTATGTAAGCCAACACTGTATTTTCTTATACTATTAAGAGATAATTTGTAGTTGTGATTATATGAGCAAGAGATAAAGGAAATGGAATCCTATAGGTTAAATACAAATATATATATTCCAACAGTTTTGAAACTTTTTTTGTTTAGAAAACTAAATTCAGATAAGCCACATGATTTATAATTCAGAAGGAAATTATTAGGCTTCAGAGTCATTGATCATTTTTTACAAATTTTATATTTTTAAATTTGAAGTAATATTTGCTATGTACTCAAATATATGTATCAAAAATCAAGTATTGAGATATAATGGTTACTCATTTCTATTGCAAACCTAGTTTTAAAAAATATACAATTTTGTCAACTGCTATATAAATTGTCTTTTACACAGCCATATTTAATTACCAACCTTGAAATTATCATTTATTTATGCCTGAACTTTCTCCTATACAACATAATATTGAAAACAATATATTAAGATCTCAAAGCTTTCTTTTTATGCATAACTTAGAACCTATATACCATGTGCAAAACTGTGTCATAAAGTCAGTCTTAGGTATTTTGTTGAAAATAGTAGAAAGGCAAAATTGATATTAATGTTTCAAGCCACACATTCTTTCAGAATATCTGAACATGTCATTTTCTGAACTTGTCATTTTCAAATGCCTTGAAAAATATGATTTTGTTGAAATTACAGTTTTTTATTTAGTGTTTACAGCTGAGACTAAGTCTTTTTAGCTTATTATTATTATTAATGAAACAGGTGTCACTTCAAGAAGATTTTGAAAATTGCATGTAAACTTTGGTTTATGATGAAATGATAGTTATAACAACTCATATAACCTTCTGCTGACAAGAAAATTGTGCACAAAAATTCCCAAACTACAATGTCAGCTTCCTAAAAATGTTTTGTATCTAAACCTGAAATATTGAGAGAGATGTTGCTTATAACATTTGCAGAATAAAATCATTCTTAGTTTTTAAAATGACAAGACTTTTTAGTTAAACTGTGTCACATTTATGACAAGAGAAAAACTACTTATTTTGGCAGCTTGTGACTTAATGAAGCATTTAAGTATCAATACAAGGCTTCATTAAATGGAAACATATGGCAAACCATATCATTATTTAGTTATTCAAATGTTGAAGAACTGTTAAGAGTTTAACAATGTAAATAATACCTAGTAAATGTATCACTTCATTACTAAGTTTCAGAAAATATTTTAATAGATCATTTTACATTTTGCCATCATATTTACAACTATAATGTGAGTTAATTTTAGTGGTCATCATATCTCATTCAAAAAATTAATAAGTAGCAATAGATTTTAAAAGAGAAAGCCTCTTTAGGCATGGGGTTTCTGCACTTCCTTTACTTAGAGTAAATCACATACTTTGATCAAATTTATCATAAAAATTTGAAAAATTACAAATCTCTTAAATTTCAAAGAAAGTTCCTTGTATCTCTAGGCTACATTCTAAATGGATTTTTATGAATAAATAATATGTGTTTAAGTGCCACAGAGTTTTATATTATTATCTACAAACTAGAATTGCCTAATGTATCTACACATTTAACAAATGCCCAATAATAAATTTTATGTTCTAGTTCTCCAAAGAAATATGGAGGTAATCCCAATAAAGCAATAAATAACTGGGTTACACAAAGCATTTGGCTGGCTCTGATACATGTACTATATTCTAATTTCAGTAATTCTCCTGAGCACTTTACTTTCCAAGTCCTAGTTAAATTTTTACTTAAATACTTTAGCTTTGTTCACAGTAACTATTTAGATATACTGTGATCTCAGATTAAAATGATTGGTCTAACAACATACCTAAAAGATTACATTCAACAATTATAAAAAACATATTTTTTGCTAACACACATAAAATTTTATGAATTCTTCACATACTGGACTATACAGCAAATCTAACAAATACTAAGAAATCAATACTACGTAGAGTAAAATTTTAATTGTAGCAAAAAATACATTAGAATTCAAAATTTAAACAGTTTGAAAATTTAAAATAAAATATTTTAAGTATTCCATAGACCAAAGATTAGATTTTAAATTTTAAGACCTCCCTCTTGTGCTTGTTCTGTACTTTTAGAATTAAATGATCCAAGATACAGAGTATTTCAACATTTATGAGATGCACTACTTATAAATGTAAATCCTTAAATAAAAAGAGAAGTTTCAAAATCAATATGCTATGCAGCAAAACAAAAATTTAAAAAACAACAACAACAAAATTCTAATGGAATTACATGGAAAAATATGAAATACTTTGATTATAGCCTGAAATGTCCACTTTCAACTAAAGTAAAATCTGCTTACTTGAAAGACATTAAAGTAGACATAATTATGTTTAGAATGATAAAGAAGGAAAGAAGAAAGAAAAGGAAGGAAGGAAGAAGGGAGGGGGGAAGGGAAGAAAAGACAGAAAAAAGAGCATAATTTAGGAACTTCTGTTCCTGGCTTTATAGATAGATGCCCCTAACCAGCTCTCATGATTAGAGAAGCCTGAAAAGCTAAAACTGATAAATTCTGCTTGAAAGTATTTGGAAAAGTAGGTTACATGAGAGTAAAGAACTCCGGGCTATGATTGAGTGCGGAAAAAGAAAGTCAGGGGCACCGGGCCACTTTTTATGACTGCTTCGCTTCTAAGAATGTTTCCTCATTGAAGAGCTGCGAACTCTGGAACCAGGAGAGAAACACTTTTTAGGCAGGAAAGAGTTCCTGCCAATCTACCTTCATCTTCACTTGAGACAGATACATCAAAATGTGAATCCATGCTAGACTAATCGGTCAAAACTGGACAAATAGGTGAAGTCAATACTCAGAGTCCCGAAGTCAGCCCATATTTCTAGGGTTAATTGATTTTTCACTGTGCCAAAGCAATACAATGAGGGAAATAAGAATCTTCTAAAAAAAAAATGTGAATAAAATTAGATATCCACATAAACCCCCTCAATCATACTCAAGCAGTTAATAATTAATTTCATATTTATAAATAAAAAATACAAGCTAAGCCAAAAAATACTATTCTATAAAAAAACATAGAATTTCTTCCTAATTGGGGCAAACAATGATTTCTCAGTCGGCATATTGACAACAATGGCCACAAAAAAAACGAAACAGCTTGATAAATAAAATGTCATAATGAGTTGAAATGGGTCCATTCAAAAATACATAATAATATATTGAATCCAAGGACCCTACTACCTCAGAAAGTGATCTGAGTTGGAAATGAGTTCATTGCTAATGCAATTATTTAAAATGTGGGCCCATTGAAATGGGATCTAATGTAACATATCTTTTTTACTTGTTTTGTTTGTAACACTAGGGATCAAACGCAGGGCCACACATGTGCTCGGCAGGCCTTCTACCACTGAGCCCTGACTGGTGTCCTTATAAGATCGCAGTCATCAGAAGAGACAGAATGCCATGGAGGATGGGGGCAGAGGTTGTAATGACATCCCTATGAGGTGAGAACTGCCATGTACCCTGACAGTCACCAGAAGCCAGGAGAGAAGCGTGGAACACATTCTTCTCCAGACACTCAGAGGAACCAACACTGTTGACAATTTGATTTTGGTCTTTTAGGGTCCAGATAGTGAAATAACAAATTCAATTTTTTGAGTCATCCCATCTTCAATACTCTGTTAAGGCAGTGCTAGGAAAATACATTATACTTCTTGAAATTAAAATTTCCACTCACCAACCAGCATTAAGCTGGATAACTCAAAACCTGGAAGAGATTTGGGTAGAAAAGGTATATGACAAAAACTTATATACAGAATATTTGAAGAATTGCTTCAACCTAATAATAAAAATCACAAGTCAACTGATTGATTAAAAACAAGCAAAATATTTGAGCAGATACATAGAAAAGGAGAATAAATGTGAAAAAAAACGCTCAACCATATTAGCCATCAAGAAATGCTTATTGAAATGAAAATAAAATAATACTACACATCTACTGAGTGGAAGGAAAATATTAAGTCTTGAAGAGGACAATGAGAAACCAGAACTCTCTCTGGCTTGGTTGGAATGTACAATATGAGAAAAAATAAGGAAAAAATGGAAACAAAGTCTCTGTAAATAGGGAGGGGTGGAGGGTTGAAGGGAAGGTAGGGGAATGGGGAAAAAAAAATAAGAACCAAGATATAGCATGTAAAGGTACAAATTCCCAATGATGAATGTCATCATATTGTATACCTAAAAATGTACCAATAAACTTAATGAATGTTTTAAAAAGGATATCAGTATTTTGTACAAGATTGAAAGTTTCTTATGAAGTTAAACAAATATCTCTCCTTTAACTCAGCATTTTCACTCTTAATTTAAATTAAATTGAATATATGAATCCACAAAGCAAATTGTACAAGAGTGCTTCACAAATCTTTATTCATGAGAGCTGAAACTTGAAAACAGCCCAAATGTCCTTCAACTGCAGAATGGACACAGAAACAGAGACATATTTCCAACAATATAATAGTATTCAGCATCAAAAAGGAACAAATTCCTGATATGTGAAACAATTTGGATGAAATTCAATAACATTATTCTAAGTAAATAGTCTTGCACAAAAGGACATACTACATGATTCCACTTTCATGATGGCCTAGGAAATGTTAAAATAATTCATAATCAAAAACATCAGAAGAGTAGTCACCTCTGGGAGGATTAACTGTAACAAGACAAAGGGAAAATGTTTGGTGTGGTAATATTTTATATGTTGGGGCTGAGTTAACAGGTGTTGCATTGGTCAAACACACAAAATGGGATAATATTCTATATAATGATATCTTTAAAATAGTGGAGTCCAAAACACTAGAGAAAACTATGCATGCACACTTTTTAAGGATGAAATTTACTTTGAGATTTATAAATCAATAAGAAAGATTGATGGATAGGTGGCAATAAAGCAAAGTTACTGTGGTATCCAGCTGATGTCTATAGGGTGTTCACTGTAGTATTTAACTTTGTGGTATGATATAAAACCTTTACGATGAAGCACTGAGAGGGAAATGGGTACTAACTGTCTTAGGAACAAAAGTGTAAGAAACCCAGAAAACAAATGGCATAAAAGCTATATTAAAAAATTAGCCAGTTATAAAGTATAAAATCAAAGGTAAAAACAGAGGTCATTACAAATCAGAAACAAAAGACTAGATCCATTAAGAAATGGTGCCAGAACGATTGACTATGTGTACAGAAAAAAAAAAAAAAAAGCCTCATACTTAGAGGTAAAATCCAGATGGCTTAAAAAACTAGAGATAAAAGCAAAAACTCCATCATTTTAGAAAAAAAGTATTTTCAATCTTAGATTTCAAGAATTTTTTAAGATAGCCACAGAAAATAAAAATCTTAAAAGAAACAACTTCACATAAAAATCGTTTGTAAAAGTAAAAAGACCAGTCACAATCTGAAAATTATATCATTTTACCCATTACTGACAAACTGTTAGTACCCAAAATAAAACAAAAGTCTTACATGCTTAAAAAAAAAAGGTGCACATGAAAATTTAAGCCTTGCTAGTATTTGGGAAAGTGATAAGTTAGTGGAAGATCTTTCACAGTGTTCTCTCACATGAACAGCTAGGAAGACGTGGGCAGGGGATTCATTTACATACTGATAGGAAGGCAAATAAGCATAGTCAATGATATTCACACCCAAAATATATGGCTAGTTATAATTATTTATATATTTATAAGGAGTTATTTGTTTTCTTATGAGAAGCTTTCTATAAAATCTTCATTAGGATTTTTTGCCCTTTGGGGAATGTTTCTAGGAGATTCTGGAAATAATAAGGAAAAAGCAGCAGTGAGTAAATTTTAAGCAATAACAAAAGTGGACAGCTGGAACGATGCATTGAAAAGCAATACTGATAATCAAAACCCATCCACCCTTATCATGTCCAACCAGAGACCAGAAAACTAATTATATCTGCATTTTTAGTCCCCATTGTGATTTTAATTTTTTCTATCTAAAATAGTGACTTGACAGGTAGTCCAAAAATAACTATCTATGACTCCAGTGTTGTTTTAGTTTGAGAATCTTGTGAATGTAGATTTTATTACACAAACATGGAATAAAAATCATGATTTGAAACCAGTAACATTCCCACATTCCTGAAGCCTTTCTACATGTCAGAAACTTTAGTGACATCACCTATTTGTTAAACTCCTACATTAATAAACTTGTAGCTGATGATATTGGGGATATTAAGTAGTATTGCTAAGGGCATATGGCCAGTATGTAGACCTTTATTTTTTCAAATCCAGAAAACTGTATTTTACAGCAGCATTCAGGAAATATTTAAATATTAGCTGATTGTTTAGTAACTAGAAAGATGAATGAAAGGTTGGTAGAGAAATAGATAAATCTCATGCTTGAAATTATGGCCTTTTAAATGGATTGCACTGTGTTCTTCATAATTAGATCCTCATTAATGAATATGAGTATGTTAGTGACTAGTTTTCTCTCCAACAAGCTAATTAAATTCTGAGGAGTAGATTTTGAATCAGATTTTAAACTGTAAGGATTTTCTTAGTGGCTGAACCAACAGACCTACACATCTCCAACTGAAAAAATTTCTATCAACTTATTGTTCAATTAATTCTGTATACAACTGAATATAAGATTTTCATTTATTTTCCAAGTAAGACAATTAAATCCTAGTCTACCTCTTGTTTGTTCATACATATTTTCTTCTTTTGGTACAGCATGGTGGATACCATATATTGATACATTTGCTTAATAAAAATTTTCATTGATTTATTAAAAATTAGATAAATGCATAGCTACTCATCTCTAACATATGCAGTTCCACTGTTCCCCTTGATGTACTTATTCATTAATTTATTGAACAATATGTATTAAGTAAGAAATTATATGTATAATATTGTGGAGATCCAAGAAATAGCATTTTGCCCAAGTTGGTGGCAAAAGTTAGTGCCTCATGTATGCTAGGCAAGCTCTGTACCACTGAGTTATATTCCAGTCCAAGAATATCTTTTTGGATCCACAAAACTTAAAGGTAGTGAAATAAATAAACAAAATAATTGACAAAGAAATAAAACCATTGATATTTACAAATGTTAAGATTTAGGAAGAAAATAAACATTGTGCAATGGTTGAAAATAAGATAAGAGGGTGCTGACTCAGAAAATGTGGCTAGGAAGCCTCTGCTGCTAGATGGCAGATGACTAAGATGGAAAGAAAAGCCCCAGTCATGTTGGTGTAGCTGAAGTACTGGGTTTCTATTCTTAGGAAGGAGGTTTAGTAACCTAAGTGAGGGAGCTTCACAGACTGGTGGAGATGTTAAAGTGTATCCTCAACTCGGGTTCTAAAAGGTTCTTGCCAAAATGCAATGTTCATAAAACAAACCAGAGAGATGGAGGAGTTAGAGCCAATATCTCAGAAGAACATAGACTGAAGAAGAATAAAAATCCCTGTAGGTATAATTTAAAATCTTTCTAAGCTTAATTATGAGTTGAGCAAATGCAATTAGAAAAATTCAAAATGTTTGTACAATTAACATAAAAACCAAATATGATAGAATAAGTCCTGAGCAGAAAGTTTGTGAAACACAGAAGAGCAGCCAAAGACCCCAAACTAGAATAGTAAGGAAAGAAATGGATCTGAACATGATTAAGAAGATCCATTCCTGACGTTTTACTGAGTTAAACTGAAGAAAAATTTAATTACAATTTTTGCACATTATTCAGCTTCCAGGAATTCACAATAAATCTTAATTTTCTCTCCATAGTGTTAATACATTTTGCTGGCTTTTAGATTCTAAATTAAACCTATCTGGCTTTAATATAGTAACATTTCTGAAAACTTACAGGTAAGGTGACAAGGCCAGGTTTTTTTATTAATTGTATTGGTACATTTTAGGTATACAATATAATGACATTCATCATTGGAAATTTGCACCGTTACATAATCTCTCTTGGTTCTTATTTTTTCCCCTTCCCCTGCCCTCCCTTCAACCTCTCCATCCCTCCCTATTTACAAAGACTTTGTTTCCATTTTTTCTTTTTTCTCATATTAATTTCATTCCCTTCTTTCCTTTCCCCTACCCCACCCACTTCCCCTTTGCCCCTTTTCTTCCTATTTCACATTATCTATTATACCTTTTAGGCCTTATTTACACTTTCAGTTACTCACCCTAGAGAAACTATTCAGTATTTACACATGTGTGTCCTATTTATTTCACTTAAGAGTATTGCCTCAATGTGCATCCATTTAGCTATAAATGTCTCTAGTTTCTTGTTCTTTATGGCTGAGTAGTACTCCATTTTATTAAAAAAAACAAAATAAAAACAAACACATTTTCTTTATCCAGTCTCCAGCTGATGCGCTCTTGGACTGCCTCCAAGTTTTAGCTATCACAAATTGTGCTGCTATGAACATGGGTGCAAATATATCACTGTGGTATGATTCTTTTAATTCTTTGGGGAAGATAAAGCAGGGGAATAGCTGGGTCAAATGGGACTTCCAGTCCTAGTTCTTTGAGGTATCTCCATGCTGATTTCCACTAGTTTTAATGACAAGGTCCCCTATATATAATCTGGGGAATAACACTTTTAAAATATAAAACATGCACCATCATTGGAAACAGAGTGCGACACATATAGTTGAGATTCAGATGGGATTCTTCTAGTGTAGAAAACAACTCAAAGGGAAGAAATGAGAGTCTGTCCCTCAGACTCAACTCTTAAGAAAGTAGCACAGCTTCACTTGAGAAGATTTTCAGGCCAAAATGACCCCAACAGGGAAAAGCAACCAGAACAGGCAGGTCGGTGCTAAGATTATTCTTTTCACAATCGCAGACCAAAATAGTCCAGTCGTCAGCAGAGGTAGTTGTTAGGGTTCTTACCCAGGCACCAATGTTAGAAAGCCCACAGTACACTTGGATTGTTACAATGTAGCAGGATTTTTTTTCCCTTAAATTCTTTTATTGGTACATTTTAGGTATACAATACATTTACATTTATCATTGGGTGCTTGTATCTGTACATGACGTATTTTGGTTCTTATTTTTCCCCATTCCCTGTGCTCCCCTCACTCCCTCCACCCTTCCCTATTTGCAAAGACTTTGTTTCCATTTTTCTTTCTCTCATAATCTTTTCTTTCCCTTCTGCCCTCTTCCCTTCCCACTTCCCCTACCCCTTTGGACCTTTTCTTCTGATTTCAAATTATCAATTATTCATTTTAATCATTTTAATCCTTATTTACACTTTTAGTTTCTCACACTAGAGACACTACTTGGTATTTACACACGAGAGTCCTATTTATTTCACTTAAGAGTATGGCCTCAATATGCAACCATTTAGCTATTAATGTCTCTAGTTTGTCATTCTTTATGGCTGAGTAGCACTCCATTTTATTAAAAAGCTACATTTTCTTTATCCAGTTTCCACTTGATGGGCACTTGGGCTGTTTCCAAGCTTTAGCTATTACAAACTGTGCTGTGTAGCAGGATTTTTTGATAAGCATCAATGCCAAGATCCAGGACACACATTGATGGACTCTGTAACTTGTGTGGAATTCAAGACAAATAGAAATCTAGATATCCATTTTAATTTATAATTATCCATCAAAAGAAACACTTGGAACTTTCAGTTCTTCCATCTTTTTGAACAACTCTATTTCTTCGGCATTCATGGCACCACACTTTCCTGGTATAATATTATAATATCACTCTAGTTAGCCTTCTTTGAACATTTTATTATTATTATTATTATTATTATTGTTATTATTATTTTTGGTACCAGGGATCGAACTCGGTTCCTTGCGCTTGTGCATCAGGTGGCGAAGCCACTGAGCTAAAACCCCGGCCTGAACATTTTAGTTTTGTCCTTGCAATGTTGGGGTCATCTCCTCAGGCCTCATATGTTCTTGCATCTTAGTTTCTTCTCGGTTATTAAGATCCACAGTGATTTCAACCATTCAGTCATAATATGCACACACACACACAAACTCCCACACTCCCTTTTACATTAATAGGCTTCAATATTATTTAGTCTCTGCTCTACTCCCACTTTCTCTCTCTCCTACCTCTTGAATTCTATCTTTCATTCTGAATTACTTTAATTCCCCAAAATGCTATGTCCTCTTGCCCCTAGGCCTGTGGACATACATTTTCTTGTTATACAACCCAAAACTTTCATTTCCCTTTGTCCTCAAACTTTTACTCGTTCCTGAGGACTTAGTTTAGATGCCACCTCCCCAAGAGATGTTCTCTTCCACACCCTGCTCCTAAGCAGGTGCATTGCATGCCCTCCATCAGCAAGTAGACCATCTGTCATTGTACACTGTTCATAGTGTATTGTTGTTACTTTAAAAACTTTCTTTCCTCTTCCAGAGTCAGTTTCATAAGCAATCATGCCGGGTGAGCTGTTCTATCAGTGCCAAGCCAACTCATTATTATGTCGAAAATGCTCCAAAAATATTTGTTGAATGGATGAATGGATGGATGAAAAAAGAAATAGAAAATGAAAAGAAACCAAAATGATACGTTGTGGAAAATGGTTAAAATGGATTATGCAGAAAATGACTGAGGATATAGAAAGATAAGGCAAGGGAGTTAGTTATCATTAAGTAGCCATCTGCACTATCTTTTAAAACTATGGTCATGTGATATTCTAATTTTTGAAAATATTTCTGGACCAGATGGGTATCAAGTGAAAATTTCAGTTGCATAGATTTACACTGCTGTGGTACCCATATTAGACTGATTCCATAAACAGAGCCATTTAAAAAGTGGTGCCCCATAAAAGTGCATCCCTTGATATGTTGTCAGACATTGTTTGCTCAAGCATTCTCAAGATCCGTATAAGAAAGAGTTAATAGTGACCTTATAGCTGCAGGCTTTCAATCACTGGGGAAATCATAGAATAGTGATTTAACAACCTCTAAGAGCAGAGCTCAAAGCAAACAATGAAATCAGGCTTGTGTGGTGCTATTATTCAATTGTTTTGCAGGAACTAAAATGTAAAAAAGATATGGGAAGCTAGAGAAACAATAACACAATAAAGAAGATTAAAAATTAGTTGAACAGTGCATTTTAAGGTGATAAGAGAAGAAAAACCAATAACCTCTAAGAATTTATTTTCTCTTCTTACTGAAGAACAGGTCATGTCAGATAAACAAAGGCTCCAATCAATGCCCATATGACTGATTCACAGGAGGACTGAACATGAATTACAGTCCCTCATCTCCAGCTTTTAGTGACACCTCCATATGGTTTATCCTTCAGTGAGATCATGAAGTTCTGTTAATGAGCTTGAAAGAGTTGGCTGTTTAGTTGGCAAGAGTTACCTGCCATTAGCTATTTAGAGTTTTGTAAATCAAATTGCAGATTCTAAGACCCCTCCCCCTTCACCTCCAAACATGAGTCATTCTCTCATTAGTGGCCCGCTTTCAGCAATTTGTAATTACAGATTGTGTCTCTGTTAATCGCTTGACAAATGATACTTCTCTGCCCACAGGTTTACTGAACTTAAGTTTATTTTGAAATCATGTCAAATGAATCTGATAGAAAAATTTGATTTTGGTTGTCTAATTCAGTCTTCCAGATATGTAACCTGAATTTTTTAACTTTTATTTTCTTCTTGAAAAGAACCCACTATAGCTTGCATTTTACAAGAAATCACACTCTGGGAGCATCATCATTGTGATATGTATTGATGTATATCATTCCTCTGTACACTACATGTCAGTGTTCTTCTGGATAACAGGACATTTGAAAAGATTTGGTCCATAAATTGCTTTAATGTGCTTTCTGGTTCATAATTTCCACGTTTCTCATACCTTATGCCCCTCCCCCTACACCCAAGTGTTGGGGGTGGGGATACTTGTGGAGTAAAGAATATAGAGTGCTATAAAAAATGTCTTTTAGTAAGCCTGGCAGCACCCTCAATTTTTCCAGGCAGGCCTTCATTTCAAACAAAAGACGGGAAATTATGGCTGTCTGAAAATCTAAGAACCAGAGCAATAGAACATATGCTCTGGCTTTATAAATAAAAAAGCACTATATGGTACAGAAGCAATTGTACTCACAGAGGACTGGTCAGATCCTTCTGCTGGGGTCTATGTGACATCATGTGATACCAACACCTAATTTGCCTCACTGCTCCACCCATATATGGTAGTTACTTGGATGCGGAAACACAAAGTCTAAATTAAGCATATGCTGTAACTTTTCAAAGAAAGTATCAAGGCTCTAGTATGTATTTTAGCACGGAAATAGACACACACTTAATCCCTTTAGATTTAGTCTAGGATGTCAGCCTTGGAAGCGTTTTCTCCCTGTTCTTTTTCTTCCATTTGTGTTTATCTCAGAACATTTTACTATTTAAGATCTTGATTCTTCCAATGACAAAATCCCATAGGACATTGTCATTGTGGTGAAGAAAACAAATTACTATCATTTTTTGTTCTCTTTCACTGTAGAGCATTCTGCTTCCAATTCAGATTGAACAAAAAAGCTACTAATATCAAACAGAGAGAAGGTCAAGATACAGGCACCCAAAAGTGTACAATGCCATCTTTTTTAACATAGGTAATGGCCTGCAATTTAGAGGTACACTCAACTAATCATAAATGAAACACAAACTTGTAAGATATAGGGGAGAAAGTTGATAATATTTAAAGACTAAGCTTTTAGTTTCTTAAAATTAATTTGAAATCTGATAGTCACTGAGTCATAATACAGGAAAAATTTCCCTAGTTTTAGTACACAGTGTTAGAAAGTAGATAGATGATTGCTTGACAGAGTACAAAGTGGGAGGAAACTTTTTAAAAAATGAGTGGCTCTTCTATAAAAGAGAATTATTCTAGACTACTTGTAAACACAAGCATTAATAACTTAACATTGTTTTAGCTTTTTTCTGTTGGTTGACCTTCCTTTCCAAACTCCAGCATGAAATATCCAGCACTCGATGGGTTGACAAACAGGAAGGTTCAGAGATCAAAATATTTTCATGAGTTAGATATAATAATCTGTGGCATAGGATCAAAATATCACATTTCCCAAAACTTTGGCTATTTTTTTAGGTTACAGCTGAGTGAACAGGCTCAAAATAATTTCTTGTTAGGTGAAAACTAAGCTGGACAAATGGTTTGGTGGTGGGTATTATGTAGTTAACATCTTAAACTTCCAATTCCTTTTTTCTAAGTATTTTCTTTTTGATAGTCTTACTGTAGACTTTTGGACTTATATTAGACTAAATAAGACACTTCAATCTACAGAATGTTGCCAAGATTGGTGTCTAAGAACTTTGTTTCCTTCTTTTTTTTTTCCAGTACCAGGGACCAAACCCAAGGACACTGTACCACTGAACTACATCCCGGCCTTTTCTTATTTTTTGTTTTGTGACAGGGCCTGCCTTAGTCGACCAGGTAGTCTCGAACATCCCATCCCTCTGCCTCAATCTCCCTTGTTGCTAAGATTTCGGATGTGTGCCACCATGCTGACCACTTCTTTATCTGCTTACATTCAAACTTTCAAGAGATTGTATTTAGTTCAGATAAAGGAGAATCTTCCAGAGGAAGGAAGTTTTACAAGTAACTCATCAAAGAATATTTTATCTTTTTGATTGGATGCTATGGAACCAGGTAATAACATTTTGTTTGGATTTCAAGAATAAAATCATTACAAGAGAAAAATAAATAATGATCCCTGATTGCCTTTTTTTTTTTTTTTTTTTTTTTTTTGGTACCAGGGATTGAATTTGGCACCTTGTGCTTGCAAGGCAGGCAGCAGCACCACTGAGGTAAATGCTGGCCTCTGATTGCCTTTTTGATTCAGGTATCTGTTTAGTTACCACGTCCTCAGAGAGCCGTTCACAGAACATGTTTCCTAAGAGTCTCTTTTACACTGGCTATTTTTTATCCTCTTAAACTGCTTTAACTTTCAGCTCTTCATATCAGCTGACAATACTGTGTATTTATCATTTGTCTCTTCTAGAACTTAAGTGTCATGAGGGCAGAGACTTTGTTCTCTTTGGTACATGACTGAGTCACTGAGCCTTGCATAGTTCCTGACACACAGTAGAAACTCAAGTCATATTTGTGGAATGAGTGGAAATGTACAGTCCATTTGGATATATAAAATCAGTGCACATCACTTTGATACTTTTACAAATGATTGTCCTCTAGTTAGTCTGTTCTCTATCCATCTGCTTAAATAGTTAGATCTCAAATTTGGATAGCTATAAACTCAGCTGAATGAAAGAATGATTTCATATACCATCATCTTCTATGAACTGCTTAGGAGAAATGTATTATGGGTTTCAATATTAGAATAATCTCATGAGTACTTGATTTGCTTTTCTAATCACTTATTTGACCAAATGATCAAATTCTTCTTAATTGGATTCTGAAAAACATAGTAAAGTATGTATAATACTTTGTGGTGCCTTTTTATTAGCCCAATAAAGTTCTCCATTTTGTGACCTCAACTCTTAATTTTTTGTTGCCACCTTATATTTCTTTTTCCTTGTTAGGTTGGATATTCAGGTAGTCAGTTATGGCCAAGAGAACTGCCACTGGAACCAGCTAGCTGAGGCCAACCATAAATTTAGTTTTCACGAGCTGGCTAACAAAATTTCTGTACTTCCAATTCCTCACTTGCAAAATAGGAGCAATATTCGTACCTGTATCACAAACTCTGTCATCCATCATAGTGTTGTTGTATGGAATGAATGATTTAAAACTTGTGAGGTATTTGGAATAATGCCTGGTATGTGTTAAAGGCTCAGTGACATTCGCTATTATTTTTAACAGGCACTTTAAGTCCTTGCTAGAGCAAAGGAGGACAAAATAAAATTTAAAAATATTAAACATCGCTTAGGAGCCAGGCACTTTGTAGGTGCTGAAGAGATGAAGGTAAATAAAGAAAACCCTTAAAGGCAAGTTGCCCATAATATGGAACCCAGAGGGATGTGTGACTGTCAAGTGGGAAGAGTTGGGCCTGGATGGGGGAAGCAGGAACCACTGTCTAAAGAATCAGAATGTTCCTGGGGGGTAGGGAGGTCAGGAGCCTTAATGAGACCAGCACAGTGGCTAAAATGGTAGGCCTGGAACATTTCTCAAAAAAATGGCAAAGCTTAGTTGCTGTGTCTTTGGATGTTCTGGTCTTTCTGGATTCCATAGTTTGTTTCATTTCTCAAACCCCATGGCCAAGCCCGTTAGGAAGGCACCTCCTGTGATTTAGTCTGACTTTCTCCCAGTGCGTTTGAGAAGCATTCCCCTTGAAATAGACTCGTGTATAGCTGGCGCCGCCCATAAACCCAGGAAGTGCCATTGCAATAAGGTTAGGGCCCTCAAACTGCGGGCTGTGCTTCCACGCCACCCTCCTGCTTCGCACTCTGCGCCTGATCTGCTGCCTCCAGAAACAAATCCAGGTGTTTCTCAAACTCTTTGAATCTTCTTCAGTAGTAATGTATTCCATATGTTTATTGCTCCGTGTGTGAAATAATTTCATCAAGTTCCTTTTTTTCTTTGTCACTGCATTCAAATTAGCCGGCAGTAGAATCCCGATCTAGGAGTAACACTTTTAAAAACATCGACTCCCGTGTTGAGGGAAACCAGGGGATGTTGTCGCATGTGAGCAGAACAAGGAGAAATGAACAACAAGCAGTTGGGACTTGATAACATTATTTTAAGAACGAAAGAGAATTTCAGGAATACCTAGTAGGGCTTGGAGGAACAGCTTCCCTCAAATTCTTACTATATTTTGCATTTCCCTGGGGTGTCAATTTTATGAAACACAGTGACGGGACGATTTCTATCACTTGAGAAGATGTGTTAAAAAAAAAAAAATTGATGCACTGGCAACAGCAGAAATTGTTATGGTAGAAATCAAATTGGGGCTTCCTTGCTGGAAATGAGCGAAGCACTGTTGCCTGTCAGCTTATTTCTAAGCCCTGCTTTTCAAACTTTAATTTGAGAGGGTGGGAGGAGGTTTAATGGAAATCTGAATTGCTGTTAGAAGATGACTACATTTTAAACTTTGATTTCATCATTATCTCTATGTTCAGAAGAAAATTATTCTTTATACTTAGAAGTGAAAGCTCTGTCAGTTCTAAATCTATTAATGAGGGGGTGAGGCAGAGGGGAGTGAAGGGATGTAGTATGTACGCAACAAACGGATTGTGTAATTAGTAAATAAAGCCATTAGCTCTAAATTGATGTACTGGCCTGTATCATACTACAAACATAAAGGAACTTCAATAGTTTGCCATTTTAAATTATCAACATTTTGCTTTTTTAATCAGCTTCTGCTAATAACATTTTTTCACCATGGAGCTGAAATTTAATAAGAAACATTTTATACCTCCTTTATTATTCAGGAAGCTCATGCTAAAATATTTTTCATCATTACTTTTATGTACTGTTCTTCCCTTTGGGGAGAGAATATTCTTCTGCAACACATAAGATGATAACTTCTGGATTCATTCCGATCATGAAAATTTTAAAGAATATTGGGATGCCAGTTTGCTGTTTGAAAACTCACACGTGTATGCACACACACACACAATATGTAAATATATATACAGAAAGAGAAAGAGTTGATTAAAAATTATCATCACTATGGCAACAATTATAACTGATATGTTGCGCATTAATTAGGAGTCAGTCAACCATGCTTATCACTGTATATACATTATCTCATTACATTATTTCAATAACTATAGGATGTCACATTATTATCCCCATTTTATATATAGCAAAATTAAGGCACAATTAAAATACCTAATAAGTGGCAAAACTGACCTTCAAACCCAAGTCCATTCAAATATAAAGCTTATATGCATGGTCATTTTAAGTTGTGTTAGAAATATATTACAATAATATTTCAGATATGATTTCTTATTTATAGAAATAATTGAATCTGGCTTATAACTTTCTTGAAATGTTCTTTGAGGCTGAAATTTTCTATACTTGGTGTCCATCCAACTGTGTGGTGGCAGGAGGCAAAGAAAATACAGCAAGTTCTGGTAGAGAGAGGAACAGATTTTAGGATTCTGTTTAGATTTTCAGACAGGCTGGAGCCTGGACCAGAATCCAAAGCCTGTTGAAACAGAGTTGCCTCTTCTTAACAGCATGGAGTAAGAATTTCCATAGAAACTTAAGCATAAAACTTGACCTAGTGTTAAATAAGTAAATAAATAAATAAAAACGTAGTTACACTTATCATTTGGTCCACATTGACATTTATATTATAGACTTAGTTATGTTGGCTTTCTCTGCTTTCTCTATTCTTTGAACAGTAAGTTAACAGCTCTATTATCTTAGAGCAAGAATAAAAAGTTACTCTCCCATACGTACCTACTAATGGGCCTGGTTTTTACTCCTAGATTAGAAGAATGTCACAGCGTTCTAGCCTGAATGTTGGTATTTTGATGTGATATTGTATGAGGTCCCTAAGAAGATGAAAGAGTTATCTTCCTCTTGTTTTTCTTCCTGAATTACTTCACCTGAGCTTTCCAGCCCTGATCTGTGTATTAACTCTGAGGGGTTTCATGAAATTATGCCCATTGTGGGCCGAAATGAAGCTGGAACACTCAGAAAACAGTGTGAAGGAAGAGATCTTTATAGAAAAAACGAAACAAACAAAGAGCACCCTCCAATATGGTTTCACTTAATTTCCTCCCAGTCTTCTTTTGCAGTTTTCTTTTTCAGGTCAAAACTCAGTGCTACCCCAAAGAGTTACTTTAAATGTACCTCAGTCATGTTCTAACCAAAGCAGTGCTTACCTTTCTGCTGAATCACTCAGTTTTGCTCTTACTGCTGTTTCTTCTGCATGGTTCTGCCAATGCACCTACTAACCTGTGTTATGATCTTTTGTTTCAAAGTTAGCATCCTCCACAAAATCTTAATATATCTGACATGACTTATTCAACTTTACACCTTGACTATGGAAGAGAAGGAAGTGTGCATTAAATGTTTGTTCATTGTGACTGGGGAAACAACTGATTTAATTTTCTTTTTAAACATCTCAACATTTCCTTAACTGTATCCTATGAAAAAACAAAGAGAACTATTTCCTCACACTCTCAAATAAGAAAATCATGTACAGTATTGGTATAAATATGCACATAGATATTCAGATCATTTATTAGAAACATCACTGACCAATCTTGGTTCCTACCTGCATGTAAGATGAAAATCAAAAATGGGTTAGTTCTTTAGCTGTTTCTTCATTGCTGACAACCATCACTATTGTCCACTCTCTTCTTTGGGACTCTCAAAAGTGGAATGTCCCCATCTAGGCTAGCAAGACATTACCAACTAGCTGAGGGTTCTTTTACTCAATTTGTATAGAAATCTCAAGTTGGCAAGGTGTATGTAACTCTTTGAGTGCAATGGCTCTGAGCTTTGAATGACAGTCATTACCAGCTCTTAGTGTGAGAGCCCCCTCTTGTCACTTGGAGCAAATAGTGCTGCAACTCCCACAAACATGGGCAAGCAGGCCATGGGAAGTCTTCCAGCCACCACAGATGGTGGTTGTTGGCAATTCTCCTGTGCTCTCTGTCATTCTTTAGCCACTAGATATCTTCAATTCTACCAGCCATGGGAGTTGGCCATTTTTGGTGGCAATGGCTTTTGCTGTAACCAGCTCCTAGTGTACCAATTCAGCATGTCCTACTGGAGATAGAAATCACAAATAGGCAAAAATATGCAATATGAAATAGGCTCTATAGGACTAAAGCTGCAGCATAATGGGGAAACCTTACACAGACTGATCTACTAAGTGTATGGGGAGGTTGCTTATGTAGGAATAAAATGTGGGCCTGCATGTCCACAAATCAGACTTTCTGTTTGGTCATGGGTAAGGGAGGTTCTCCTCCTTGTGCATATAAAAGAAAATGAGTGGAAAGAATCAGAGTCCTCCAGAAGGTGTGCAGGGTGGAATCATCTGAGGTAGGTCTGGGACCAAAGCTTGCTGCAAAAGCAAATGTTTCCCAGAGTGGACATGGGTCTGCCATCAGCTGTTCTGGGTGTGAGGCCTATTGGGGCAGCCACAAAAGAAAAATTAAACGTACATTTTAAAGAGAGCAGGGCCTTTTTCTCCTGTCTCAGAAATGAAAAATGTAATCCACAATTTGAATACAATTGAACAGTGTCAATCCCTTTGGTAAATACTTACTGAGTACTAATATCTCAATAGGTATTGGCA
Source organism: Heterocephalus glaber (assembly GCF_053883595.1). Taxonomy (NCBI): domain Eukaryota; kingdom Metazoa; phylum Chordata; class Mammalia; order Rodentia; family Bathyergidae; genus Heterocephalus; species Heterocephalus glaber. The sequence continues at coordinate 10,303,231 of NW_028258403.1, read as the reverse complement.
AACAAAATTAAAGATCCTTATCCTCAAGTGTGTTATATATTTAGCAAGGAAAATAGACAATAAGAATTAAAAGTAAGCTAAGGTAAATTTGTTCAAGGTGGTAAGTGCAATAGAAAACAGTAGGAAAGGAAAATTGGAAAACTAGAACAGGAGATAATGCTTAGGAGAGAGATGAAGTGGGCAAATTGAGTATTAAGGAACAAATGAAACCTTACTAATCAAAGTTTTGAAGGTGAGGAAGTTATCCATTTGTGTATTTATATGGAACCATGTCTGGGATCCTGCAAGAAATGGGAAGGGAGAGCTGAATACTAATAGAACAAGGTGAGCAAATGTAAAAGGTATGGTAGGGCAGAAAGTTGAGGGGAGCGAGAACATTTGGAGTCTGGTGGACAATTCGAAGACTGATTTTTAACCTGAAGGAAATAGGGAGCCATTTGAAAGTTTGAAAGAGGAAAAGCAGCATGTTTTAAAAAGAACTCTGTACTTTACTGAAAACAAAACAATAAGGTTAAGGATAGAAGAAAAGTGTGATATCAGGAGAGAAGAGTGATGGTTAGGGCTGAGGATGGCACCAGTGGAGTTAATATAAATGATGGGATTTTGGATTTGTTCCTAAGTTTTATTCTTAGCTTGTTGGACCTTGTGCAATATAAACATCTCTGTAACTTATAATATCACCAAAGATCATGAGCTTTGATTTAAAACTTATGGTAAAGTAAAAATATAATTAATATGAAATGTGTTTCTTTAATAAATAGAATTTGCTTTTTTCCATCATGGCTTCCTAGAGTAATCAGTGCTTATGGGATGCTTGGAAGATGTACGGTGGGAAGTACAGATACTCAGAAATGGGACCCAAAGAGAGACCCAAATATTAGAAGTCAATTTGAAGAGGCTTACAAGATAGTTACCAGGATCAGGGGTATTTAGGGGGAAAAAAGCAGGACTTCCCTTGATCCTGGAACTGCTTATATCCCTGGTCCAGTGAACATGCCACCATGGGAAAACGTCTAACCTCCTGACAGAAGAGGCAGATACAGCAGTGGATGCTGGACTGCTGTGATCACTGCCTCATCCAGCAACCACTGGCCAGAGCCCACCTGTCCTAGCTCCTTTCTAACTAGGAGAGGGAACCTGGCAAGGAAGATATTCACAGAAAAAGATACTAAAGAAACCAAAAGCTAGAGAATCATTCAGAAGCAGTGACCAAATTAGGACTGATGGACCTGTCAGGGAAAAAGGAAACAAGGACCGGGGCCTGGTTTAGGACTTGGAACCAGACATTGAGGCAGCCAAGGGTCAGTGAGTCACAGGGGTAGGCAATGGTTGTGACCACTGTGTTCTGGAGAGGGAGCAAAGGCACTGGAGTAGTGTCAAGGAAGGCACTCTCCCACCACTTCCTCAAACACCGTCAGGCTCTCCACACCCGGGATATTCTGCCCACCGCTCACCCTCCAGATGCCACAGAGGTCAGTGCCTGAATCCACCGCCCCACCCCCCGCCAACAGCCAAACACCACTTAGCTCTGGGAGATCTAGGCACCACTGAGTTAGCAGGTTGGAGAGGGACTCTTCATGGGGTACTGACAGAGAGTTTGGTGTGAGCAGAGAGCCTGAGAGGTACGGTATTGCCAGAGGGGGTTGAATGGCACTCTCACCTGAAGCAGTATAGACAAAGAAGATGTAAGCAGCTGTGGAGATTATTGCGGAGGGAAGTGAAGAGAGATTAAGAAGCCTCAGAAATCAGTGGAAGACTGAGTACTTGACCACCCAAACTGTACTCTCCCAACCTCTGACACAACTGAAGTTATTCAATGACAAAATAGTGGCAAAAAAACCATTCTAACTAACCATAAGCACAGGCACACAACTGAATCCAAGCAGGGCACTGGGTGCAGAGGGAATGAGAAGCAGGCTCAGTGGCCCCTCCCCACCCTAATACCCCTTTACTCTCTGGCAGGCAAGATAACAAATCATAGAAAGGGAATCGGCTAATGCACCAATCTGTACTGTCAACCTCCTGGGCTCAAACACATAGAAGTAGAGCTCAGCTACCCACAACTACTATACATAAGTGTTTCTCCATATGTGACTATAGTGGGAGGAGCACACTGGTCACATTCTGATAGCAATATAAATAGAACAGAGCACACACTGTACATTTGTGTTTTTGTATGTGTGTGGCTACCCTCTCCCGCCACCTCTCCTTTCTTTTCTTTTTATCCATCATCTGATATGTACATGACAGGTGTTTGTGTATGTGACATAGAAAATAAAAATTAATTAATGCCTTAGTTTAGATAGGATCTTTTGTGAGGGTCAAGTTAACCCTCACCAAAATTATATATAAAGGATTCAACTGCAAACTTCCTATCAGAATATTGATTTCTATCTAGTTCTATCTTCCTTCAATTTCCAATTATACTTTCCTCCCTCTTCTTCCTTTTTGCTGCCTGCACAAATATCCTCTCAAACCACCAGTGGTCATTAACAAAACTTATCAAGAGAAAAAAATTCATATCAATACAATTATAAATGAAAAAAGTGAAATTAAAATTGACACCACCAAAATTCAGAAGGCTATATTAATTACTTTCAAAATTATATTCCCAAAATTAGAAAATCTAGAAGAAACTGATAAATTCCTAGACAATATGAATTACCAAAAATGAACCATAAAGATATAAAATCCCAGACCAATAACAGGTAGTAAAATAAAAGAAGTAATAAAAACACTGCAAACTAAAAAATCCCAGGGCCCTGTGGCTTCACCTCTAAATTTTACCAGAACTTCACAAAAATAAAATCATCAAAGTAGCTGTAGAGTTTGGAGGGAAATACACACACTTTCACGCATGCATATATGTAGTGTGACTGTTGTTTGTCCATATATGTCAATTTCATTTGATTAAGAAAAGCTAGCAGATTGGTAAAAACACTCCTGGGTGTGTCTGGGTGGGTCAGAGAGGTGTATTCTTGAATACTACATATGGTTCCTGGACCATTCCTTTCTGACACTGTTCCCCAGTTCAGCTTCCCAGTCACCAGGATCTAAACAGCATTCCTCCACTTCCTTCTGCTATGAGATTTCTGTCTTGCATCCTACCGTCCATATTCTGAATCTCCTGCAATGGTGACCTAAATTAAATCCTTTTTCTTTTAATTTGTGGTTGTCAGATAGTGTGTCTCATGATAGGAAAGCTGACTAATGGTGAAAAATGATATCGGACGAGTGGGGTCATTGTTGGTACTGTACCTGACCATGTGTTTTAGAAGCTTTTTGAGTTGATTTGCTGCTGGAGGAATTTGGAAAGATTTGGATATATGAGCTATTAAAGAAGCGTTAGAATACAATAAGAACGTGATAGGTGATTCTGTCAGAGTTCAGAAGACAGGAGTACTGGTAAATACATAGATGGTGAAGGTCAGAATCATGAGAATTCATTTGGGATAAGGACAACATTGACATTTAAAGTTGAGAGCAAAGGAGTTGTAGCTGCTGGACAGATTAGCACCATTAAAAAGAAAGCAAGTACTTTGTATGAAGACAAGAAGCAAGATAGATTTAGGGCACCTTGGGAATCATCAAGACCCTACCCACCACAGGCTCAAGGACAAAGGTAGAAATCTTTCATTGGAGAATAGAGTTCTTGGGGTGCTTGTTCAAGAAGACCCTCTTAGGCAATTGCTTCCCTGGGATTCATTTTACTATGCTCAGCCATCTAGACACTCAGAGTTTGCTGCAGCTATGGTCCAAGTGAGACCTATTGTTCAACTTGACAGATGACCTTGGCATTATCTACACAATACTGGCTTTACCAGCATTTAGAATGCAAAAGTTGTGGGGTAGAAAGGCTTCCACTCAGATTTCAATGGAATGCCTAGGAGACCATGCAAGGAGCCCTTAAGAGGAAAGCACATGAAAGTGTAGGAATGAAGCCAAAAGTGCTACAGAGACCTGAGAAAGTCAGAGGGGCGAGGAATGTGAAATGTCTGTCTAGTAAAGCTGCAGCTCAAAAGAGGAGCCAGCCCAAGAGCAAGGCTATATGGGTTGCAACCAGCAAGGCCACAGGGATGGAGCTGCCCCATCCCTCTAGGATCCACATTTCACCACCATATGCCCCAGGTGCCAGACATGGAACTACAGGACTTAATATTTGCCCAGTTGGATTTTGGTCTTATTTTAGTGATAATCTTTTCTATTTTTTATTCTCCTTTTTGGAATGGCAATGTTTACCCTGTGCCATGGTACACTGGGATCATGTAACTTGTGTTTTATTTATACAGAGGTTCACAGCTAAGAGTTTTCCTTGAGTCTCAGAAGAGGCTTTGAAAGTTAGACTTGTGAAAAATGCTACAACTATTGAGTCTCTGGGGAAGAGATGATTGCATTTCTGGTTGTATGAGGGATAGTTGTATTATTTTAGCTGGAGTTATGAATTTACTTTTATCTTTATTTGGAAATTAAGCATGGTTTGAGATGTGTTTGCTGTTAAGTTGAAAAGGGGGGGGGGGTTGTGATCTTTAAACCTTATATGTAAACTTTGTTAGATTAAGTTATGCCTGGCAGATTAGTGATGCATACTTGTTGGTTGATGTGTCTGGGTGGGTCGTGAATGTATGGTCTTAGGTGCTATATATGATCCATCACCCATTCCTCTCTGGAACTGTTCCCCTGCTCTGCTTCCTGGTCATCATGAACTCAGTAGCCTTTGTCCACCATGCCCTTCTGCCAGGAGGTTTCTGCCTTGGGGTCTGCAGACCATGTACTCTATCTCCTGAATTTGTAAGCTACATTAAGCTTTTCCTCCTTTAATTTATGGGTATCAAGTATAGTGACAAGAAAGGTGATAACAAACGTAGTATATACACACATATTCATGCATATATACATTAATATGCATATACACACACACATCTCAAAAGTGCAAGTAAAAAATACAATGATATTTGCATGGAAATTGTACTTTTTTTTTGCTGGGCATTCTAGACATCTCTTTGTTAATTGGAAATGAAACAAAAGCCCTGGATTCCTGAGCACTGACGGGATGAGTTTTCATGGCAATCCATATTGCTTCGCCTGGGAAGAAGCTCATTCCAGAGGGTCTAAGGACCAGACAGGGTGGTTTGGATAGGAAATAGGCAACTTAATATTTGAGGAGGCTAATCAGAAGGAGAAGATGAACAACTATTCCAGGCAAATATTCCTTCCAGAAATTTGGAGCCAGGCAGACAGCTGGGGTGGAAGGTGGAACTCAACTTTACCTGTCAGCCAACTTAATGTCAGATCATCTATGGAGGCAGATGAACTGCAACAGCTTCTCAGAGCCTGATTGAATGTGATTTGTTTCAAAATTTCCTTGGCTGGAGAGACCTGAGTTAAACTCCAAGGGTGTAAGCATGGCTGTGCTCTGAAACCAGGCAGAAATTCAATGTTTGACAAACTTGTGGTAGTTTGACTATTAAAATCCCTAGTACTGGATAATAATGCAAAGCTCCTTGGAGGGGAAAATGAAAAGCTATCAGAATAATATTTGCTTTCATCTGCTCAGATATAATGCTGAGAGTACCCGCTTGTTTGTGTTCCTTCCTGGGGTGCATTCTGAATCCCATAAATTTCAGTTCCAGGGAGAGCAGTGCTGAGGTGGAGAAAAAAGCCCAAATTTCTCTTGTCTGATTTAAAAACTGTACCCCACAGTGAGCTTCTCTGTTTGTCAAAAATTCTAATT